>NC_140182.1:45661107-45771107 GCF_963971535.1 Notolepis coatsorum | reverse complement strand
ACAATGAAGACATTCCGTAACCCTGACCACATCCAGGGTTTGCCGGGAAGTTATTTCCAGACCGGTTTTTATCTGGATTAATTTTCTTTCCATTTGAAGTTGAAACATTTAAAACAGAGGACATGTTACATTAGATGTGTCATTTTAGGAGGGGGTCCTCTTCATTCCGGTGCCTCATTCACACGTTCTGGTGTGGAGTAACTGGTAAACGTGGCAAAGGTGCCAGACCAGTGGCTTTTCCTGGGGCTCTCCCATACGGGAACCAAGGGCGACGATGGTAAAAGCAGACTTTACGGAAGAAGGGTGGCAAGATGGCACAAGCCAGAGTGGATGGAACAGGAGCGTACCTATGTTCCAGGGTCCCACGTTCCCCGCTCATGAAAAAGGATCCCTTGTTCCCTGGGTCCTATGTTCCCCGCTCCCGAAAAAGCTAATTTAGCTAATTTAGTTTTAAAAAGCTTCCAGGTGGAAATGTAGATAAAACCACATACTGTATTGCGGTGATGAAGTGTCTTTCCACCAAAACTGTTCTTTATGTGGTTGTTTATGTTTATGTTTTGGGTAATGCCAATCGCTCTCATTCTAATTCTAATTTAGAAATAATCTAAATGGAGATATTATTAATAAAGTAAAACAAAATTGATTCCTCTAACCAGTTTGTAATTTCTTTATTCCAATGCCACATGTGTATTTGTTTTATCCAAAAAGATACAACTAAATATTAGTATTATTTATGAGGGGAATGCATATAGAATCCTGGGCGGCCACGGGTACGTCGAGAAGGCATCCACTCCCAGAGGGGGGTTGTCCTTCCGACTGACCGAGAACCACAGGGGGCACTGGTAGGACTGACTGCTCGCAAACAGGTCCACCGCGGCCTCCCCAAATGGGTTCCAGATCAGTCTGACTATGTCTGGATGTAGTCCCCACTCGTCTGGGTGGGGACCTCCCCGTGACATCAAATCTGCACCCACATTCTCCTTGCCGGGGATGTGGAGAGCCCTCAGGCTGCGCAGATTGCGAGACGCCCATAGCCAGAGTCTGATCGCCGCCTGGTGGAGACGGGGGGAGCGCACTCCTCCCTGTCTGTTGACGCTGACGCCGTGCTGTCTGTCCTGACCAGAACATGCTCGCCCCTCACATGGGGGCGGAGCCGTTTGAGGACTAGAAGCACTGCCTTCAATTCCAACACATTGATATGTAGGGTAGGCAGAGCAGGCCAGCTGCCTCCTACCGCGTTGGTCCGACATGTCCCCCCCCCCATCCTGTGAGGGAGGCATCGGAGAAGACCGTCACGTGCGATGTCCTGCTAGCCCAAGGGGACCCCGCCGGTGAGGGTCCCCGGTCTCCTCCAGTGGTTGAGGTCCCCTATCACTGAAGTGGGGACTCTCAGATGCTTCCACTTGCCTCTCACATGGTCTATTTTCATACTGGAAAAACTCATAAAGAGGAGACCAAGTGAAACCACGGAGTGGGCAGATGCCATCATGCGGAGCACCACCACCTGCCCGGTGTGAGACCTGGCAACCGCCTCCGACCGGCTGAGGACCAGAATGTCATCCAGGTAGAATAAAATGCGTATTCCCTGATGACACAGAGGTCCCAGCGCGGTCTCCAAGCACTTGGTGAAAGTGCGAGGGGCCAGAGAGTAGTAGCCTGGTATTCGTACGCTATTCCCTGAAACAGGAAGCGCAGGAATTTCCTGTGAGGAGGAAAAATCGGGATGTGAAAATACTAGTGCTGTCAGGCGATTAAAAAAAGTTAGCTAATTAATTACAGGATTTGTAATTAATTAATTGAATTACCGTAATCACATTTTAATCGCATAACCATTTTATGCCTGATATTTTATAATCATATTTCAAATTGCATGTGTCCGGATGGCAGAACTCAGTACTGTATCTACGAAACCTTCTGTTTAATCATCTTCCATCTATTAATTTGCTTAGATTTTTCAGGTCTGGTCAATTTGAGCATAGTGTTATTCACAGTCAAAGATAAAAAAAAAGATTTAATTGATATTCTCATTTGGTTCATTACAATTTACTCAAGCCTAGTAACAGAGACAGTATTTCTGACACTGGGAATACATTCCCTGAGATTCATAGATGTCCCTAGAATTGTTTTCTTGGGCACCAGAAAATATTGGGAGTAAACCCCACTCATCGCGTCCTCCCGTGGGACCGCAACGATGGCCTGCTTTGTCAACATAGATTGAATCTCGTCGGCCAGGGCTGTCACTGCCGTGGGCTCTGATAACAGAGTCTGTTTCAAACCCAAAAACGGAGGGTGGGGTTGTGCAAATTGCAACACAAGCCCCAATCTCAACGTTCTCTCCATCCACACCGGCACTTCCATAGCCACACGTGGTAAAAATCGCAAAGCGGCCTCGCAGCCAACTGGTGCTGACCCGCTAAGAATTGTAGATATGAAACCCGGTCCCCCCCGCTCTGCATTGCGAACCCTGACTCTGCCAGCAAGGCTGGGGTCGGGGCAATGCACCCATGGGGGGACCCCGACAGAAAGGGTCATCACTCCTGTGTCAGGGGTTTGTGGATGAGGCGGTTCCCCCGCTGAGCATTGTCCCGTTTTAGCCAAGCGATTAGCCCACTGGGGATGGCCTGCTCTACGGCTGGACATGCAGAACGTGTGGTCTTTACTCTGCCTTGAGTAAAAGTTCTTCACGCATATTACTATCACTCAAATTACGCGTGCCTGACACACTGCCGCTACTAAGACTGGTAGTCTGGGCGGGGGAAGCACAAGCGTAATACCCAGCCTGGCGAGGGCGGGGCTGGGGGAACCCGCCAAGGGTTCCCACTCTGACAACCTTTTTTTTTAGACAGGGAAACCCGCTCCGTCATCATATATAGAGTCAGGCTCGCTAAGCGCACATGCCGGGGCGGAGGGGCCTTCTGAAAATACAACATTCTCATAGACAAACCCAGGCGTAGCAAGGACCTGGGTATCAGCCTTTGTCATGAGAAGTGACATGTCCGGCCGCCAGTGTTGGGCAAGTTACTTTAAAAAAGTAACTAGTTACAGTTACTAGTTACTTCTTCCAAAAAGTAACTAAATTACTTACTCAGTAAAAGTAACTAGTTACTTCAGAAAGTAACTATTGCGTTACTTTCAAGTAAATTCTTAACATAAACAACATACACAAATCTAAACTATTTTAATGTTGCTGTGGGAAAAAGTGAGACTATAGCCTCCAATCAAATGCCATGTATGTAGATATTATAATTACTATGTTTATATAGTGGATCATACAAATACAAACACAATAGATGTTTTGGAACTTTTGATATGTATTGCCCCTCAACAGGCCACAACTGGGCAACATTAAATTATGTTAAGCAATATACCAAAAATAAATAACAAATATATACTGATTGATTGATTGATTGAACATTTTAATGAACAGATTGCAGAATGGGTACAGTACAGTACAGCTCAATACACACAATTGTTAAGGGGATTCAGACCAGAGAAAGAATTTCATATTGTTTACATCAGGGTCCCCCATTTTCAATTCATAATGACATTTATGACATACACAACATACATACATATAAGAATCTAATCTAATCATCTAAACTAATCTAATCATGACATTTAAGACATACATGACATACAGATATACACTCTTTGTAGTGCAAATAAAACAAAAAAACAGATGTGTCGTGTGTGTCTCTCACTCTCTTTCTGTATCTCTCTAGTTCTCTCTCTTTCTCTCTCTGAGGACCTGAAGACTGTGCTATTAAACCAGGAAGTGCAGCACTATGTTGATAAGGCTGTCAGCAGAAGTAGAGCCTCCACTGTAACGTTCTGGGTTCCTTCTCCCGGGAACCCAGCTGTCAGTCTGGAATGTTTTCACCTGGTGGTTGGTATTTGTCACACCCACATTCCTGTTGTGTCACTGATTGGTACTCTCCACTGGTTGCTGTCACTGTGCTGTCAATTTGCTGTCACTGCTAATCAGACCCGGCGCCATGGGCGGGCATTAGGGGGCCCGGGCCCGCCCACTGAGTCAGCTGTGCCCACCCTGGTAAAAAGAATTTAAATAAAATGTTGTCAATCAAAGTCGACTATCCAAATCCTTAGTCGGGGACAGCCCTATTGGGCATTGATGTCAACAACAACACTACTGAAGCTAGCACGGCACTCTGTGAGAATTCGTTTTCTACTCTCAAGAACGTCTTTACAGAACATCGCCTTAGTATGCTTCATTGACGCAAGGCCAATTTAATTCAGTTGGCATTTGAGGAGGACTTAACAAAAAAGTTCAGGAATGAGTGGAGGGGCAGTGTTTTAAGAAGATTTCACTCTGTCCCCAAACGCCGCTTGCCGCTCTACTAATGATGGTGAGTAGCCTGTGGAGGAATTTTGTTTGCTTTTTTATGCACCTTATTTTTGTCAGTTCAGTTCAGTTTGTCAGTGAATTCAGAAGTGTTGAATAAATAGAGACTTTTCAAATATATAGAATAGAATAGAATATAAATGTATTATCCTGAGGGAAATTTGACACTGCAAATCACTCAACATTAAACATTTAGACAGAACAAGTCACGAATAAGAATAACAAAACAAATGGCCTAAAAATAGAATAAAATGAAATAGAATAAAAATAGAATAAAAGATACAGTAAATAAATACAGTAAAAATATACTGAAGTGTACAGTAGGTGTAATATTGCACAGTGCTGTTTAAAAAGTAAGAGTCCAGGAAGATGGTAACTGTCACTCTGTGCTCAGTGATGCAGTGTATAGTCTGATGGCTGTTGGAATGAAGGACTTCCTGTGCCGTGCAGTGCTGCATTTAGGTAGTGTGAGCCTATAACATGCCAAGTCTGTGTGTGAGGGTGGGAGGGGTTTTCCCTGATGGCCTGGAGCTTAGCAAGGTTCCTCCTCTCCGCCACCCTCGCTAGAGTCCAGCTCCACCCCAGCCACGCTACTGGCCTTCCTGACCATCTTATCCAGCCTGTTTGTGTCCCCTGCTCTCAGTCCGCTGCCCCAGCAGGTCTGTTATATATATCCGTTCAGTCTGTTTTTGTATAAGTGAATGTTCTTAAGAGAGAGAGAAATTAGATTTTTCAATTGCCTCTCTGCTGTTTAGTTCAGCACCGTGGGCAGCGCCAAGCAAGCCACAGCGCCGCTGTCCCAGCTGAAACATATAAAAGGGAACCTGTGTTGAAAAACCATTGTGCCCCCCCCCCCCCCCCCCCGAGAACATTTTATGCCCCCCCACTAATTTGTTTCTGCAGCCTGGTCTGCTGCTAATTGATTGGAATGTGGGGTTTGTGACTACTTATTCATTCTCTGTTCCCTTGTCTTGTTGTCGAGGCATCAGAAAACAGTTCGTGTGGGAAGGAGCTGGTTAGAGGTTGCTGAGCCACTCGTGATGCACTTATATTACTTTTGCCTGTTTTCCCCCAGCGTCTTTCCTGGATTAGCGCTGCTCTGTGTGTTTTAATAAAGACACATCCTTAGAAATAGCTACCTATCTCCGTCTCTCCTTGTCTCCTCCACCATTGGACTCACTACCACTCACCCCCATATGTAACACTCCACTACTGTAGTGCCCTGCGCTGCTACACAACAAACACAAGACTACTAAGAGCGAACAAAAAACGCTCATGGACCTGTCTCTCGTTGACTGACTCGCTTGTGCTGTTGGATTTGGATTTGTTTTGGATTATTTGGTCTCGCCAAACAAACTATCAAAATGTACACGGACCCGCGGACCGCGGCCTCTCGTTGACTGACTCGCTTGTGTTGTCGTTGTGTATCCGACTATGCATGCTTTCGAACACCGCCCAACTCTACCTCTGATTGGCTTACCATGAAATTGTACTCAACCTCAGCCAATCGTCAGCATGTATGCGCTTGTCTCGCGCACTGCCCACTTTAACCAAGGAAGAACAGATAAAAAAAAGTATTGCCTCTCGGCGCAGAGATCTAGTTGGTCTGATGAAAAAAACTGCTTCAATCATAGTAACACGCTGCATTTTTTGGCAGTAACGGTAACGGCGTTATTAAGATTGGAAGAGTAATCCGTTAGATTACTCGTTACTGAAAAAAGTAACGCCGTTAGTAACGCCGTTATTTATAACGCCGTTATTCCCATCACTGCCGGCCGCTTACGCTTCCCTGCAGAAATAGTAACATGGCCCAACGCCAGAGGGGGAACAGAGCCCTTATTTTCGTATCGTATACGAGGGGGTGAACAGAGAGCTTTGCTAGACACAGTGAGACATGGGAGTGGAACCCAGTCGCGACTGGGACCATAATTCCTACCGGGAATTTGACTCAGGCAGGCCAGGCCAGGCCAGGCCAACAGAATATAATCATAGCCGCGGAACGCATTTATAATGGGATGCTGAGGGGGGGAAATAAAACGAAAAGGGAGAGGGGGGGGGGGGGGGGGGGGGCGCAAATTAACGAGCAGGAATGACTCGACTGTTAAGTTTGCTGAACAACTCACAGTTTAGCAGGGCAGCACAGACCACAGATCAGATCAATCACCATGGTAAGTTAACAGACGAAGAAAGTGCCAACACAGCCAATAATCCCAATGCCTGATGCTGCACGGCGGCAGTTTTAAACGACAACATTATATATTGTCCCTACCTTAGATGCGCCGCGCCTGCTGCATGCATCCCACAACTTCATCTCCAAATGTGGCCTTTCTCTCCGGGTTGGCGCGGATGAAGGTCTTATTAGCGCATCAATGTCCAGGCGGTGGCGGTCACATAATCTTCTTTTGTTGAGGCTTCCCAAAAAAGTCTGACATAAATGTTTGCCTTATTTGGAGAGGTGGTCAGCTTTGTGTGAAATGTTTCTAGCTTAAGTTATAGCTACAGAGAACAAAGAACACGTTAAAACCAACAGATACAGGTGATTAGTTCCTCCCTGACGTAGTGACCTTACAATTAATGTTTACAATGTTTCTTACATGTTGCTGTTTTATTTTAAATGTTTATCTTTTTATTTGTTTCCATTAGTGTCTCAATTGAAATAAACAAATGAATGAATTAAATGTATTTGTTTTTGGATAACTTTATTTATTCTTGGGTAGGAATGCTAATATGACGTTACATGTTACCTATTTGTTCACTATAATAGAATTCAACATTGCCTACATAACTGCAAGTATAACAGTATAATACAGTACAGTATAAGTATAATAAAACAAAAACAAAACATGCAACTGTAGAAAAGCTTCAAATCACAGCAAACATTATTTAAAGAAGAGTGCTTCATATTAGTCTGTGAACTCTGTGGAAAGGTGATGGGCAAATCCTTTTCTTTTAAAACTCTTGAACAAAAAAAACAAACATCTGTATTTTACTATTCAATGAGCAGAAATAAGAAAAAAGTTAAATTGTAATTAGTTTAATTACAGCAACCAACACTGTCAATAGCTAATTTCACTGTTCATAACAACTGCAGGGGGTGCATTTGTATATAACTCGCCCCTTTTATACAGTCAACAGCTGCAAAGAGAATTCTGATTGTATACAAGTCAATAGGAAAATGACCCAACTTCTCGATTTCTTAATCTTTATGCTTTCTTTCTTTATGAGTTTATGCCTGGTCTCAATCGCTAGTTCCAAGTCTTCTTCGAGTCAAATAGATGATAAAAGGACTGCTAAAAAATAACTTTTAGCAGCATCTCTGACTAGTGCCTTTTTTTGTGTTTGTCTTTCCCCCACACCACCCTTTCTCTTCATGTTGGAAAGCAGTGCTCCACTGAGGGTTATCTGCTACAAACATCAATCTGACATGCCCGCGCAGGCGCGCTGCGCTGCCTCGCGCTGGGTGACAACAGACAAGTTAACTCATTCCTGCCTGCGGAACGAACGTATATTAGAGAGCACATCTCTGCGCAACTAGAAACACTTATACTGACCGTGGCCTGCTTCAGATTTCAATGGCCTGACTGCGGGCAACAAAATAATATAATATACAAATAAATTAAATAAAAAACATTGCCAGTCTGACAGGGCCAGGCCATGCCAGTCTGCCAGGCCACCGGGAAAACTCCTGGTGCGCCCGATGGTCAGTCCGCTAGCGGTGGAACCCCATTAGCAGCAGCGGCAAGCGCCATGATACTGGGGAAACATGCAATAGCATTGCTTGTTGTCTGGGTTCACCCGAGTACAAAGCCCCCTGCGCTGCACACGTGCCGCCCGGTTGTCTTACGGGACAATGGGCGACAGTGACAGCATCAAAGCCGTTCGGTTCGGTTTGACTACCGCATGTCGTGTGATGTTCTCCAGTCCTCTGCCAAGCTGGTGATGGGAATCTGAATAAAGTCCAGGGTCGGGCACCTGTTAGAAGTAAAAAAAAAAAAAATCATTACACAGCTGGTACTTCTAATAGTGGACTACGCAGACATAGTCTATCAGAACACCACACTATCAAACCTCCGTCTTTTAAATGTCACTTATAATAGTGTTTGCAGATTTATATTGAGGTGTCCTTATAGAACCCATCACTGTCTTATGGTTGAGTTGTTAAACTGGCTTTCTCCTCAATTCAGAAGACATTTTCATTGGTTGCTTTTTGTTTACAAATGTATTTACTTTAATTATCCCCCCTATCTAAAGCAGTTCCTAATTCCATATAGTTCAACTTATAATTTAAGAGACACAGATCATCCTTTCTTTATCATACCTCGAACCACCAAAGTTATTGGTCGACGTGCCTTTAAATATAAAGCACCAGCTGATTGGAACAAACTGCCTGGTTCACTCAGATCTCTCACTTCTTACCGGTTATTTAAGATATCTTTGTTTACTCATCTACAGACTGCACTTGTTACTGATTTACTGTGTTAGGGTTTACATATCAATATCATTGATACATTGATACAGATCAAACTATAATTTTGTATGCACATTTATATGGGAACATATATATATTGACGATCCTCTTGGGAGGAATCAGTGTGGACTGTGGGGGTGAGCTTGGGAGAGCGTCTGTCAGTGTATGTGTATTTTGTTGTCCTGTGTTTTGTTTTGTTTTGCATTGTATTGTATGTTTTGTATCTTATGTTAATAGGACCCCCTCGAAAACGAGATAGCATATCTCAAGGGGTTTATCCTTCAAATAAATTTCAAATTTCAATACTATTTTCAATGTAATTAACCTATAATTCCTTATGAACAGATTAAAATATACATCAGGGGCGATCGGCAGCCAGAGAGAAGTCGCCCATGGGGTGTCAGACAGTGATTCTGAGATTAATTCCAGAAAAAAACAAGATGCTGCGGCTGATTGGACTATGATATTCAGAGGCAGGATTTTTTTAATTATTATTATATTTATCATACATCATCATTATTTTGCACAAAAAAATACCAAGAATCGCCTGTGGCAGGGAGGGCGATGCACAAATCGCCATAATCAGTCAGCCGCCCCTGAACCTGAGCCTCTGCGCCTCCTTCTAAGTAACAAACAACCTGAGCCTCTGCACCTCCTTCTAAGTAACAACCTGAGCCTCTGCGCCTCCTTCTAAGTAAGAACTTGAGCCTCTGCACCTCCTTCTAAGTAACAAACAACCTGAGCCTCTGCACCTCCTTCTAAGTAACAACCTGAGCCTCTGCGCCTCCTTCTAAGTAAGAACTTGAGCCTCTGCACCTCTTTCTAAGTAACAAACAACCTGAGCCTCTGCACCTCCTTCTAAGTAACAAACAACCTGAGCCTCTGCACCTCCTTCTAAGTAACAAACAACCTGAGCCTCTGCACCTCCTTCTAAGTAACAAACAACCTGAGCCTCTGCACCTCCTTCTAAGTAACAAACAACCTGAGCCTCTGCACCTCCTTCTAAGTAAGAACCTGAGCCTCTGTGCCTCCTTCTAAGTAACAACCTGAGCCTCTGTAACTCCTTCTAAGTAACAACCTCAGCCTCTGTGCCTCCTTCTAAGTAACAACCTGAGCCTATGTGCCTCCTTCTAGGTAACAACCTGAGCCTCTGCGCCTCCTTCTAGGTAACAACCTGAGCCTCTGTGCCTCTTTCTAGGTAATAACCTGAGCCTCTGTAACTCCTTCTAAGTAACAACCTGAGCCTCTGTGCCTCCTTCTAGGTAACAACCTGAGCCTCTGCGCCTCCTTCTAGGTAACAACCTGAGCCTCTGCGCCTCCTTCTAGGTAACAACCTGAGCCTCTGCGCCTCCTTCGAAGTGTTAACCACAATGCACTCTACATGCAGATACAGGTTGAAACCACAGAGGGTTGGTTGGAACAAGATGCAGGTTTGTTGAAACATGATGGTTAAAGGTCACGTGTAAATGCATGTGTAGCACAAAAGCAATAAAGGTAATCGATTGCTCAGATATGCAACAGGTGCGCAAACACCCCCTGCTCCTGGGCCCAATAAACGAGTCCCAAGACAGGTGTCGCTGCTTAAATCACACCCCAGTAAACAATCAAACAAACAAATAAAAGCTAAGGTTTCATCTGGCTTCTGTGATTTTATCCACTTGGCATGGAGTTCAGACAGACATCTTTTCACCATCATCATTTCTTCACCCCCCGCTATGTGTTTCTCTGACCCTCTGTGTTCTGCAAGCCCTCCACTACAGATATATTGTTGTGTGTGTGTGTGTGCGTGCGTGCGTGCGTGCACGTGCGTGCGTGTGTGTGTGTGTCAGAGGGAGAGAGATGGAGAGAATGAAAGAAAAGGATAACGTTAGGCCGTAAGGTGAAGGCTGTATCGTTTCGTCCCGTTCCCACCTCCCCGAACTACACAATTTTCAGTCTGGGTGAAAGATATATTGGTGTAGATTTAGGAACAAAAAGTTCTCCATTGACAAACTAGCCCATTTTGCGGAATCATAATTTTAACGTCGGGACTAGATCTTTCCTCGCGAACGGATACTTTGTCAACAGAGTTTTATATGACGCAATTGGTGCGAGTTCGGTCGTGTATCTGGCGCTCGACCAATAGCAGCTCTCGTTGTTGCCAAGTTACAGACAACAAGAGATTTGTGTAAACAGTAACATGATGTTATCATGTCATCCACGGAGTATCTCGACGAAAATTTACAAAAAACACATCCTAACGTTCGCGAAATAGGCTTCTAAACAATGTTATATGCATATACGCTACTTGCTATAGGCAAACGATTGAATACAGCTGTGAAATGGGCCATAACATACATGTTATTAACCATACTGTACATTTAAATCATATCGCCTTCTATCTACACCAACAACACAGCATTGCACACACCGATGCATGACATCCTGTCGGGGAAATTATTCGATAAACCTCCATAAACACACAATCCGTGATGCATGCAGCACATTTGTATCAAAAACACTTTACCTTGTGATTCCCAACCTGCATTATTAACACTATCAGTGCCGGCCTTGTTTACCTTTTTACCCCTTTGAATGCCATCATCCACTTCAATGTTAGCGTTAAAAACGCATAATCTATGTTTTAAATGATGGCTATGTGTCTAATCTGCCTGTCGCTTATCAATGACTTGTTTGCAGTCAACATTGTCGAAACGGATTGTTTTTTAAATCGGTTCATATCCTTTTTATAGCATTTCGAAAAGCTATCGTTCTCTCGGAAATGTTCGGAAAATTTAAAGATTCCCCCATTGTTACGACCCCTGTGAGTCTAAGGGTAAAGGGCTGTAACATAACAGTTGGTTGACAGAAAAGATGGACCACGTTTGTAAACAACAATGATATTTATTGATAAATGCAAAGGAAGCACATGTAGCTCAGGGGTGAGCCCAGGCCAAAACAACAAACAAACACCACTATACTCCAAATAAACACAATCTAATCTATGGTAAAAGAGATTACATTACCTAAACTACTCTTACCTAACCAAAACAGGAGAAAACAATGTCCAAAGGAAATGGCAGCTCACCCCATCTGTGCTTCCTGAGAAAGAGAGAAAAACACATTAATTATACAGAAACAAAAGCAGAATATATACAAAAACAAATTATAACTTAACAATGCTCTCTCTGCGGCCATACACACACAAGGAAATTACTACTAAGCACCAAAGGCCAATAAACGAAATGCAATGCTGTCAAAGTTACAGGTTTACCAAAATCACAACAAGCCTAGCCTCATGCCAGAGAGAGAGAGAGACTGAAGTGAGAAGCCATGTTTTAACAGGTGTGGGGTGATCCATGATTGGGTGGTGTGGATTGAGTGTTGGAGTCTGAAGCCATCCACCAATCGGTGCTGTATTGCAATAATGGAAGAATTGACCAATGGTGAAGGGAACAATGGCTGGAGGGAGGAAACAAACAAAATGGAGAACACACACATGGAGACACACACTGGGGAATATATACATTGGGATGTAACACCCCCATACATAAGACAAAAAACATGCCTACATAAACTACCAACTAAACATGTTTTTTTTCTTCTTTAACAACGAGATAACATCCCCGAGATAACATGCACTCCAAAACAAAGAGATATGAAAAAACTAGCAGCAACATAAAACGAGTCCACAGCAACATAGACCGAGTAGACAGCAAAAATAGATCAAGTCGACAGCAATATACAGTAGAACGAGTCGACAACAAAATAGAACAAGTCGACAGCACGAGAGATTTAACTCCGAGATAGAGCATCCGCCAACACATTCTCAGACCCCTTCTTATGCTTTATGCTGAGGTTATAATTTTGCACTATGAGCGCCCAACGCATGAGGCGCTGATTGTGGTTGTACATCCGCGACAGAAAAACCAATGGGTTGTGGTCGGTGTATACTACCACTGGTAATACGCTCGAACCGACATACACCTCAAAATGTTGCAACGCATACAACATAGCCAAAGTCTCCTTTTCAATAGTGGAATAGTTTAGTTGATGTTTGTTAAATTTCCGGGAGAAATAACAAACCGGGTGACTGACACCATCATGATCTTCCTGTAATAACACCCCTCCAGCTCCCACCCCGCTGGCATCCACCTCCAGCTGGAACGGCAGGGAGAAATCTGGAGCAGAGAGAACAGGGGAACTGCATAAGAGAGCTTTAACACTATCAAATGCATTTTGACAATCAGCTGTCCACATGAATGGTTTGGACGGGCTACACAGGCTAGTGAGAGAAGTGACGACAGAAGAAAAGTTCCGGCAAAAACCACGGTAATACCCAGCCATCCCAAGGAATCTACGCAATTCCCGCCTAGTAGTAGGCACTGGGAAAGTTGTGATTGCAGATATTTTTGCATCCACCGGACGCACTTGGCCTTGTCCTACCTGCTTACCAAGATAGGTAACCGTAGCCTTGCCGAACTCACACTTGGCAAGGTTAAGGGTCAGGGAGGCTCCAGCTAAGCGGTCAAAGACAGTTTGCAAGGTTGTCATGTGGTCACGCCAGTTGGTCGAATAGACAACCAGGTCATCAAGATAGGCATTACAATTTGGAACACCAGCCAGGACTAGGGTCACCAGTCGCTGGAAAGTGGCCGGGGCATTACGCATTCCAAAAGGCATTACAGTATATTGCAAAAAATTGTCAGGAGTAACAAACGCAGAGATTTCCGAGGCACGGGGGGTCAAAGGGACCTGCCAGTAACCCTTTAACAAATCTAGTTTGCTAACATAGGTGGCAGATCCAAGGTTGTCAATACAATCTTCCATGCGGGGCAGTGGGAAGGAATCAGGCACGGTGACAGCATTTACCTTTCGGAAATCAGTACAAAATCTAGGAGTTCCATCCGATTTGGGAGCTAACAAGCAAGGTGAACTCCAGGGACTGCAACTTGGCTTGGCTAAACCATGTTTTAACAAACAGTCAACCTCCTGTTGCATCATGGCCCTCTTGGTGACGTTAACACGGTATGCATGTTGCTTGATAGGCACAGCATTGTTAACTTTAATATCATGGGCCAATACAGAAGTACAGGAGGGAACATCACCAAACAGAGCCATGTAGGCCTGAATCAAATTTGTGATGTCCTCTCGCTGCTCCTCAGGTAAGTGTGCTAAGTGAGTGGGCAGGTTCAATAACATGTCAGTGTTGGACAATCTAGCACCCTGATGGGCTGCATTGCGCAACTCCAAGCCATCTACATCCTCACCACTAACGTCAGGAGAGTCCGGAACTATTGGAGTTGAGGCAACAGCAGAGACGGCCAGTCCGGCTGTCTGGTCTGAGGTCTTCACCTGCACACTATCTCTGGAAAAATATGGTTTAAGCATATTGATGTGGCAAACACGAGAGTGACGTTTACGATCAGGGGTGCGAACCACATAGTCTGTATCACTTATCTTCTTGTCTATTGCATACGGTCCGGAAAAACGAGCGGAAAGAGCAGAACCAAGGATAGGTAACAGGACTAGAACCTTATCACCTGGCTGGAAAGATCGAGAAACAGCTTTCTCGTCATAGTGCCGTTTCATAGTTCTCTGGGAAGAAGAGAGCGCTTCTTTTGCGAGAGAGCACGCCTGATGCAGTCGCTCTCGAAACTGGCTAACAAAATCTAGAACATTAGTGGGTGTGCTGGCACCCTTTGACATGAACCGTTCTTTAAGAACTTTCAGAGGCCCTCTAACAGTGTGCCCAAAAACGAGCTCAGCAGGACTGAAACCAAGAGACTCCTGTATGGGCTCTCGCGCAGCAAATAGAACAAGGGGGACACCCTCATCCCAATCTTTCTCTGTGTCTAAGCAATATTTACGCAGCATGGACTTTAAGGTCTGATGCCAACGTTCTAGAGCCCCCCGAGTTTCAGGGTGGTAGGCACTGGACACTATATGTCGGATACCCAGGGACTGTAACACTTGCTCAAATAACCTAGACAGGAAGTTGGTGCCTTGGTCCGTTTGTACTACCTTAGGCAGTCCAAACGTGGAGAAGAACTTCGTCAAAGCCTTAATTATTACAGGTGCTGTAATTCTGCGAAGAGGGATAGCCTCAGGGAAACGGGTGGCGGTACACATTATTGTCAACAAAAACTGATTGCCGGCTTTGGTCCTTGGCAACGGACCAACACAGTCAACTATGACATGTTCAAATGGTTCACCGACCGCTGGTATAGGACAGAGGGGAGCAGGTGGAATTACCTGGTTTGGCTTTCCGGTGATCTGACAAGTACTACAGGTACGACAGTACTGTGCTACATCGGACTTCAAACCGGGCCAAAAGAAATGTTGAAGTATTCTGTTGTATGTTTTAGTGACTCCCAAGTGTCCAGACCAAGGGTGGTCATGGGCCAAGAACAGTACATGCTGACGATAAACTGCAGGGACAACAATCTGATAAACAGTGCTCCAGTCTGGTACCTGATCTGGTAGCCCTATCTCCGATTGTGCATGCTCTGCCAGTCTAGTACCATGGGACCTCCATGTACGCATCAAAACTCCTTCATCCACAAAATAAGAATGCAACTCTCTCCTCTGTTCTGTTTCAAGAGAAGAGAAACATTTAGCAAGAGAAGGGTCAGCCTTCTGGGCAGTAATTAGCATTTCACGAGTAACGGGTAACTTCAATGCGTCGGAACTAGTTACAGTTGTCTGTGGGGGTACCTTACTATGAGTCGGTGGTTTGTCAGCGGTATCAGAAGTTGGAGCCAGCAACTCCTCCCTGACAAAGGCTGAAGCAAAAACAGAGTCAGACAAATTAATTTCATCACCTCTCTTTTTCAATTGAGCCCGAGTGACAACACTTGCAGAAAAAACTTCAGGGAAGTTCTGTGACAAGTCATCAGGCAGAGAATCTGTGTCTGGGTGATCCAACACTTCCAGCACAGCGTTCACCTGTCCTCCAGCTAAATCATTTCCCATGATAAAGGAAATGCCTTTAACTGGCAAGGAAGGTCTCACCCCTATTTTAAAGAAACCAGTGACCAAATCAGATTGTACATGAATACAGTGTAACAGGGCTGGCACGAAACCCATCTCAATACCTTGAACCAGGACACTAGAACCACAGGAAGATTTCTCAGACAGAGGTAGTACATCAGAGAGGATAAAGGATTGTGAGGCTCCAGTATCTCGTAAGATCTGAACTGTACACTGATCTTTTGGATCCCCTGTCAAGGAAACTAAACCCTTGGAAGTAAATGGCCTGAAACAAGGATCGAGAACATCCTGATCATTGTGCATCTGTTGATCGGAATCAGGTGCCATTTTAATCAGACCAACCCCTTTGGGTTGTCTAAAGTTCTGAGAGGACGGTTGCTGCTTACGTTTCAATGTTAAACAGTCAGAAATAACATGACCAGATTTATGACAGTAGTAACATGTCCGCTCATCTTTTGAGCGTGGAGGTGACATTTTTGGTCGGGGGTGTGTGAATTCTGAATGGTTGGGGACAGAAGGTCTCTGAGAGAAATCATGGGGGAGAAACGAGTCACGCCTATCTACAAACACAGTTTTATGGGTTAGCGCGAACTCATCAGCTAATACAGCAGCTTGCTGCAGAGTGGACACTTTCTGCTCACTCAGGTAAATTACAATACGCTCTGGCAAACGATTCTTAAACTCTTCTAATAGAATGAGTTCTCTGAGAGAGTTAAGATCTGAGGCCTTGCTTGCTGCACACCATTTATCAAAGAGAGTTCCCTTCTCTCTAGCAAACTCTACAAAGGTCTGGTTGACAGCTCTCTTGTGACTGCGAAACCTCTGCCTATAAGCTTCGGGCACAAGCTCATATGCACGAAGGATGGCAGCCTTCACAGTATCATACAATAGACTATCTTCTAGGGAAAGTGTTGAACAAACCTCTTGGGCTTTACCAGTCAATTTGCATTGAAGCAACAAAGGCCAGACCTCTCTTGGCCAGCGCAATGAAGCAGCAATACGCTCAAACACATTAAAATAAGTATCAACTTCGGTCTCTCGGAACGGAGGCACCAAAGCAATGTGTTTACTTATATCAAAAGTGTGTGATGAATAAGCTGTGGAGGAGGACATACCCGGGCCTTGTGGAGGAGTCGGTGTAGCAGAGTTGGATCCACTCCTTTGGTCTCCCAGCTCCAACTCCCGCAGTCTGAGCTCTTTTTCCACCTCAAGCTCCAACCTACGGATGTTAATAGCCCTTTCATTTTCCGCCTCAAGCTCCATTTTACGAAGCCGATACTCCGCCTCACGTGCTTGTGCCTTCTCCTGAGCCTCCATCTGGAGACGGGCTATTCTAACCTTGACCTGGGCCCCTTCTCGAGACCCAGTTGACACAGGAGAGGTCAAGTGAAAATGTGGCAATGTGACGTTCACACCTGCCTTTTCAGCACCATGGGCTTGCTCCTCAGAAGGCGGTGCTTCTGTAGGTTCACCAGGAGGACTTGCATGTTCATCAGAGACCGCAGGTAAAACAAGCGTCCCCTGCTCCAACAGCTTATCTACCACAAGACACCTGATATCCTGCTTAAGATGCTTTTGTTGAAAATGTGTGGCAATCTCCACTAAGTCTGCCTTGCGGCAGCTATCTAGCGCTTCCCAAGTAGGATTGCTCAAGAATTTCCCCAGATCAAAAGTACTAACTGCCATTATTTTTTTTACACAAATGCCATTTTTTACACAAATTAATTAATAACTATACAAGTGTAAACAAACACAGTTCACCAAATCCATCAACCAACAATTGAACACAGGTTACAAAATCCAGGCAGAGCCCCCATTTATGTTACGACCCCTGTGAGTCTAAGGGTAAAGGGCTGTAACATAACAGTTGGTTGACAGAAAAGATGGACCACGTTTGTAAACAACAATGATATTTATTGATAAATGCAAAGGAAGCACATGTAGCTCAGGGGTGAGCCCAGGCCAAAACAACAAACAAACACCACTATACTCCAAATAAACACAATCTAATCTATGGTAAAAGAGATTACATTACCTAAACTACTCTTACCTAACCAAAACAGGAGAAAACAATGTCCAAAGGAAATGGCAGCTCACCCCATCTGTGCTTCCTGAGAAAGAGAGAAAAACACATTAATTATACAGAAACAAAAGCAGAATATATACAAAAACAAATTATAACTTAACAATGCTCTCTCTGCGGCCATACACACACAAGGAAATTACTACTAAGCACCAAAGGCCAATAAACGAAATGCAATGCTGTCAAAGTTACAGGTTTACCAAAATCACAACAAGCCTAGCCTCATGCCAGAGAGAGAGAGAGACTGAAGTGAGAAGCCATGTTTTAACAGGTGTGGGGTGAGCCATGATTGGGTGGTGTGGATTGAGTGTTGGAGTCTGAAGCCATCCACCAATCGGTGCTGTATTGCAATAATGGAAGAATTGACCAATGGTGAAGGGAACAATGGCTGGAGGGAGGAAACAAAATGGAGAACACACACACATGGAGACACACACTGGGGAATATATACATTGGGATGTAACACCCATAAACGGCATTTATTGGAATATTCTCGAATACACTAGACACGTTGTCATTTGTCGGCCTATTTATGAATAGTTTTCAAATAAACGCTAGATTATCTATAGTATATGTGTACTTATGCACGCTATAGAAGCGGGCTGAAAAATCGATTCTCTCATTTCCTCAACATCACACACACACACACATACACATACACACACACGGCACATGCTGATATCTCAGTGAATACAGCTCTGATTATCCTAAAACTGGTAACATAGACTCCTTAACTTAGATCAGATGTTCTCCAAAAAGATTATTCCAATTCCTGATCGCCATTCCAAATATCGATTGCGTTTATTGATTGATTATTGGCTGCTGTAAATATATATTCCACGCTGCTTTCCAACTCGCGATCACTTCCCTCATCATCAGACGGCTCGCCAGCATAATGGAGCCAGTTCGCTCCACCTCCACAGATCCAGCAGTATAATCGAATGGCCTAAAGTTACACAGGGATAGACGATAGGGAGCGGTATTTTCCCATCTGAGCTCCTAAGCAAAACAGAATTGCTCCACCTGCCGGCCAAATCCTCCCCCCTGACCGACCTTTCCATCACAGTCGAGAATGCAGCTGTGACCGCGTTCCCAACCGCCAAGAACCTTGTTGTCGTCCTCGACGACCAGTTGAACTTCTCTGCTCACATCGCAGCGGCAACCAGAACCTGCAGATTCCTCCTGAGCAACGTCAGAAGGATCCGCCCCTTCCTGACAAAAGAAGCCACCCAACTCCTCGTCCAATCAACAGTCATCTCCCGCCTCGACTACTGCAACGCACTGCTCGCTGGCCTTCCGGCCACCACCACCAAGCCTCTTCAACTCATTCAAAACGCAGCGGCCTGCCTGATCTCAAACCTACCGAAGTCGGCCCATGTCACCCCACTTCTTAGGACCTGCACTGGCTCCCCATTGCTGCACATATCCGCTTCAAGGCCCTCGACCTGGCATACCATGCGGCAAAGGGAACCGCTCCCGCCTACCTCCGGTCAATGGTCTCTAACTACACACCCTCAAGACCCCTACGCTCTGCATCTTCTGGCCGCCTCAGACCTACTCCTATCCAAGCTCCGGGAGGGTCATCAAAGAGCCTGTTCTCAGTCCTTGCCCCACAATGGTGGAATGAACTACCCACCCCAGTTAGGACAGCCGAATCCCGTCCAATCTTTCGCCGTCGACTAAAGATGCACTTCTTCGACCATTATCTGAAATAATAATAAAAAAAATAAAAAAAAATAACCCTAACTAACCTTACTGTCATGCACTTGTCCTAATAAACTAACCTACACTGTAACACGCAACACTTTGATGAACATTGTTACTCAGCTGATAGAGTTGTACCCTTCCTGATGACTTGTCGTACAGAACTTGTAAGTCGCTTTGGATAAAAGCGTCAGCTAAATGACTAAATGTAAATGTAGAGGGTCTGCTGTACCAACGGGAGACTCGGTTGATGAAATATGAATTCAGATTACTAATAAAAAAATCAAACGAGAAATCACGTCGTCGGCACTCAACGGGAGGCATGATAAGACGGCAATACACGTCGTCGGCACTCAAAGTGTTAAAGATGCTGATACAATTTTCTAAAGATTGTGGTTGTACACAAAACAGTTCAGTGGATAGTATAATGACAAATATTTTTTTATCAAGATAGTTAATAAATCAAAACACTACACCATCCCCTTAATTTGTAATAATGTCAAACTATTTACAAATCAATAAGTTACTCATTAACCTTTTTATTTTCCATTTAAAGACAAAATAGAATGCAGGTACAAAAATAGACTCAAGAGGTTTATTCGTCACATACATACACAAGTTTCAAGTTTGTTTATTATTTATCACAATAAAATACAGGTAGTTTACGATGAAATGCTTGTTTCTGTATGAGCCCCTGAGAGTGTGCTTCATACAGTAAAGAAAAGTAAGTAAAAAGTAAAGTAAAGATGAATATTCCATATACATATATACAATATACACTACAGAGTAAAATGAGTAAACAGTGAGGTGTGTGGAGAGATCAGTGTCAAACTGATCTCAACAAATACAAATCACACTACTACTGTTTAACCCTAATCCCCTCGCCCTATACATCCGAACCCCAGTACACACGCTCATCCACCACCACACTTCCCAGGCAACACTGATGTTAATCATCCTCCCCACTATCATCTGAGTTATCCTCCCATGTAGCCGTATCCTCTGTTTCCTTAGAAACATTTGCACAGTTTTGGCATTGACAAAGATCTGTACATGGCAGTTTTGCAGACACACATGAACATCTTCCTGTCTCACATTTTCCTTGTTTGCAACCTGCAACACACTATCAGGGGCCAGATTTGTAGTCATCCATGTCACTGTTACCTCCCCATCCTCGACGTGCCACCCATTGCCAACGGGTGAAGGGGCACACATTACAGCTTTCAAAGAATGTCTCATTATAGCTGCTTGGTAATTTGCCCTTTTGCAGTGTTGGTACAATGCGTCACTTGTCGGGGGCATAGAGAGTTCTGGCAAAGCCGATGATGCCATGCAGAATGCTTTATAATATCTTGCATCATTCACATTCTTATAGCTGATGGCTGGCCATACAGGTGGCACACATATTTGCTAAGACCATCAAAGGTAGACTGGTCTAGGGTAAAACTGCTACCCAGTTCTGTAAATGCAGTCAGGTAGTCCTTTTTTTCACAGGCAACAGTAAATGTTTTCCTCTTGCCCTTGCCATGAAAGGCACTAGTAGAGTCACAACCTGGATCCCAATAAGTGCTGAACACACATTGGTGCCAAGGGCTGATGACACCTTAGCTATGTCAATGATCCTTGTTCTGTTGCCAACTCCTGTGAAAAAATACAATCTACATGGCAGTTCTGCCTGCAGACTTGCAGCAATCACTGCCACATCTGTATCAGGGCTCTTGATGACTATACAGTTTGATAGATCTGTGCAGCATGTTGTGCGTGTATAAACACCCTGGTGTCACATTCCTCGTGGTCACATGTTAGATCATCAACAGCACAGAGAGTTTGTGAACCGTTTGTTACAGTCATACAGTGACACAGCTTTCCATGTGCTATATCCAAGCATTTTTCTGTCGATAAAACGCCTATAGCAAGTAGCGTGAAAACCAGCATCTCCAGGAACATTGGCAAACTCTATCTCTAAACAATGTTTGTATGTATCTGCAATGATACGATTCTCACCTGGCAATTTAAGTCAAGCCGAGTTTTATTTGTCACGGCATACAAGCATACAGTGAAATGCGGGGGGTCATGCCCGCAGCGATTGTGCAATAATACAAGTAATGTAGTAGTGTAAAGTGACCGTTGAGTGTGAGCGTGTGCAGCATGTGTGTGCGTGTGTTCATGCTAAAGTGACTGTTAGTGTGTGACCGTATACAGTGTGTGTGTTATGTGTGTGCTCATGTGTGCTTGTGTGTGGAGAGTTCAGTGTTCAAGACTCTGATGGCCTGGGGGAAGAAGCGGAACCGAAGTGTCTCTGTCCTAGTTGCTGGTGTTCGCAGGCTGTTGTTGGGGTGGTGAGGGTCTTTCATTATTCTGCAGGCTCTGGATTTGCACCTCTTGTTATTGTTATATAAGACCTGCAGGGGTGGTAGTGCAATACCCGTAGTACACTCAGCTGAGCGCACCACTCTCTGTAGGGCCTTCTTGTCCTGTGCCTTGCTGTTTCCATACCAGGCAGTGATGTTTCCAGTCAAGATGCTCTCTACAGCTCCGGAGTAGAAGGACTGGAGTATCTTCCCCGATACTCTGAACTTCCTTAACTGTCTCAGGTGGTAGAGGCGCTGCTTCGCCTTCTTTACGACTGAGTCTGTGTTGTCCATGTCAGGTCTTCTGAGATGTGGACCCCCAGGTACTTGAAGCTGCTCACCCTGTCCACGGTAGCCCTGTTTATCCACAGTGGTGTGTGTGTCCCCTGTTGTGTTCTCCTAAAATCCACGATCAGCTCCTTGGTTTTACCAATGTTCAGGAGCAGGCTGTTGTCCTGACACCGGCAGCGTTCCAGTGCATCAACCTCCTCCCGGTAGGCCTTCTCGTCGTTGTCAGAGATCAGCCCCACCACCACTGTGTCGTCCGCAAACTTCACTATGGAGTTGGAGCTGAACTTGGCCACACAATCATGTGTGTATAGTGAATACAGCAGGGGGCTCAGAACACAGCCCTGGGGGGACCCGATACTCAGGGTGATGGTGTTGGAGGTCTGACCCCCCACCCTGACCGCCTGGGGCCTTTTACTCAGAAAGTCCAGTATCCAGGCGCTCAGAGCGGAGCTCAGACCCAGCTCGATCAGCTTGTCCACCAGTCTGGTGGGGACTATGGTGTTGAACGCTGAGCTGTAGTCAATGAACAACAGTCTCACATAGCCCCCCTTCTGGCAGTCTATGTGAGAGAGGGTACTGTGTACTTGAGAGACCGCATCGTCAGTCAGTGGACCTGTTTGGCCTGTATGCAAATTGCAAAGGGTCCATATCACTGGGTAGTACACAGTAAATTTCGCAGAGTAAACTTTACTCAAACTGAGTAAAATTTTACTCAGTTTCAGTAAAATGTACTCGGTTTGAGTGAAATTTACTCTGCGAAATTTACTGTGTAGGGGTGTAACGGTACGTGTATTCGTCCCGCGAACGTGCAGCCATACGAAGAATACGCCTCAGCGCAAACACACCAGTCGCACATGCAGGCACTCGCGGGTTCCGTGCGAGAACAGCGTGCATGGCCGGGCACACCGAGTCCGACTTCAGAGCGGGCGAAAGTGCAAGGCACATTTACATTAGAACAGCTGCAGGGTCATTACAATTTTACAGTTTTCTTTCATTTTCTTGTTCGTCCAATAATGTTAACCAAATGAAACCAATGGAAAGAAACGCACCAACAAACACAGCAACATTCTCCCCCGGACTCGAGTAGGGTAAATCTGCAGTGCCGTAGCCCCATACATTGCCGGACTCACAGGCACAGCTGATCAAATAAAAAAAAGAAACATACTTTTCCTATAGAAAAGTATTCTATTTAATAATAATAATTATAATAATTATCATAAATATAATATATAAATAATTTCTTTTAATTAAAGAAATACAAAAAATAAATTATATTAATAATACTAATTATAAAAAAATAATTCTGTTGTACCGAACTCGTACCGAACCGTGACCCCAATACCGAGGTACGTACCGAACCGTGGCTTCTGTGTACCGTTACACCCCTACTGGGTAGGGAGGCACAAATGTAATCCTTAACCAGCCTCTCAAAACATTTCATGACCACAGAGGTGAGTGCCACCGATCTGTAGTCATTTAGACCTGTTGGGGAGGATTTCTTTGGTACCGGTATTATAGTGGACACCTTGAAGCAGGCAGGGACCACGGACTCAGCCTGGGATAGATTAAATATGGTGGTGAACACTGGGGCTAAGCCACCACTTGACGCAGTTTCTATATCTATCTCACCGTGGCTGTGTAAAATCTTGTACACTTTCTTTCTGAACGGACGTGAGATGCATATAACATTGTTTAGAAACCTTTTTGCGAACTTTAGAAGGTGGTTTTTCTCCATTTCCGTCCTCTTCTCTACTCGTCGATGTGTACTCATTTTGCCAGTAGCTAATTGCTTTCGCATTGCCTGTGGACTCGGTCCTGTGCACACAGTCCTCACAGAGGGTCAGCACAACTCAAGGTGCAATGAGTGACGTTCTTCATTCATGGGAACCCAGCTGCGATCATTTTGGCCACTTACGAAGACAGTTTCACGCGTTCAGGCATCTGGAGGAGGATTTTCGTAAATTTGTTTGTACAAACTTTTTACGAAGATACTTACGAACATGTTCGATCGTGAGGTCCAAGGTGTGTGAACTGTCACTGGCGTGCTACAGCTAGATATTCCTATATACAGTAGCAACCAGATGTTTCTTAGACATTAGCCTACACGAGATGATAATATACATACAACATAACTGTGCTGTGTTGCTTTGTTGCATTGTTTATATTAAACACTTGGTTGCCTCAGTTTTAGGCACGAGCACCCAGTGCTGCCTCGTAGCCTCCTGTGCATAAACCCATGTGACTAAATTATGACTAAACTAACATTTACGTATTGTCGTATTTTAGAAAATGTCCAATCCTGGGCTAACAAAGGATTTAATATTACTTCAAATATTTGGAAGAAAACACTTGAGTCTGACAGAATCTGATGTAAACAAGTGTATTGAGTTTATTTTCTAGATACTCTCAAAGCGCATTACAACGTGGTTTGGAAATTGCCTTCTTCACCACTGTGTAGCACCCAACCTTGAGCTATGTGGGTTCAATACCAGGCACACAATGGCCGAAAGGCTCGGGAGACAAGGTTGTATATCAGCCAAATAAGGGAAGCGATTGGACATTTGGCAAGGCACGTCATGAAACCCCAAACACTGCATTAAAGATGCCCTGGGTTCTTTAACGACGGAATTCATTTATTTAACGTCTCCTGAAGGACGGCACTTGCAACTCCATGGTGTCCCTATCACTGTGACCACCACCAGGTACAGAGGACAGAGTGCTCCCTGCTGAACAACAACACCACCAGGTCCAGAAGACAGAGTGCTCCCTGCTGGACAACAACACCACCAGGTCCAGAGGACAGAGTGCTCCCTGCTCGACAATAACACCACCAGGTCCAGAAGACAGAGTGCTCCCTGCTGGACAACAACACCACCAGATACAGAGGACAGAGTGCTCCCTGCTGAACAACAACACCACCAGGTCCAGAAGACAGAGTGCTCCCTGCTGGACAACAACACCACCAGGTCCAGAGGACAGAGTGCTCCCTGCTCGACAATAACACCACCAGGTCCAGAAGACAGAGTGCTCCCTGCTGGACAACAACACCACCAGATACAGAAGGCAGAGGAAAGAGTGCTCCCTGCTGGACAACAACACCATCACCAGATACAGAGGACATAGTGCTCCCTGCTGGACAACAACACCACCAGATACAGAGGACAGAGTGCTCCCTGCTGGACAACAATACCACCAGGTCCAGAGGACAGATGACAGAACACTCCCTGCTGGACAACACCACTTTTCCGATGGCCTTGACCGTTGGTTCTCCATACCATTCCATACTGATCAAACTGTAAAAGCAATTGCATATATTATCGCCTAAAATGTTATCAGAAACATATTTTAGTAAACCGTTTAGGTGGACAAAGATAAAGAAAAGAGTTTACAACTCATCTTGACAAACAGAGAAACGTAAGTCAGGAGTCAGACCAGAGCAGGGTTTTTTTTATTGCAAGAGTGAACATAATAAACATCAATAGACATAATACTGTATGCTGCCGGAGGAAAGAGGAATGAACGGAGGTAACGTAATGCTTGTTTATTATACAAAGCCACGTCTGTAAACAAGAACACAAGAGCACATGAATCAATGAATGAATAACAGCGAGTGCAACCGCAATAGATGTCCCCTCTGGCCGTGGTGCCAGATCATTCGTTCCCTCCCACTACACAACACATTCAGAGGAGAACACGTAACCAATAATGTAGTCACTACACCAGCCCCCCCCAGTGTTCACCTCAATATACAAAATCCTCACGGTGAGGAGGGCGTATGGCCCGGCCCCTACGACTGTAGGTAAAGTCAGGAGGTGCGGGAGGGGGTGTGACAGCGTCCGTCACATCCTCCTGCCGAGCAGGATGGGGGTCAGTGACCAGACGCTCACGAGCGGCGGGGGGTCTGAGGGGTCGCAGGGGGGAATGGCCCCGGCGTGGCAGGGGAGGTAGGACCGGGGGCCGGCCTCTGCGCGGCGGCAGGGCCAAGTCCAGGGGCAGTTCAAGGTCCAAGTGTGCTGGCTTGAGGCGATCCACGGACACACACTCAGGCCTACCTCCACGTCGACCACAAAGTTCCTGGCCCTGGCCTCGATGACGCGGAAGGGTCCGTCGTAAGGAGGGCATAGTGGAGTCCTGTGGCCATCGTGACGGATGAACACGAACCTCGCCGAGTGCAGCTCCGGGGGCATCCTCGACGTAGGGACCCCATGCTGCGTAGTCGGGACCGGGACCAAAGTCCTGGCGCTGTCCAGCAGCGAGGCGCGCTGAGCAGCGGCAGACCAGGGCTATGTCGACCTGGGAATAAAGTCACCGGGGACCCGTAGCGGCTGTCCAGAAACCAGCTCGGCCGACGACGACTGGAGGTCCTCCTTTGGCGCCGTCCTGAGCCCCAGCATGACCCACGGGAGCTTGTCCAGCCAGTCGCCGTCCGTGAGGCTGGCTCGAAGGGCGGCCTTCATGGAGCGATGAAAACGCTCGCAGAGCCCATTTGCCTGCGGATGGTAGGCGGTCGTACGGTGGAGCTTGACCCCCAGACTCTCCGCCACTGCCGCCCACAGTTCCGAAGTGAACTGTGAGCCACGGTCAGAGGAGAGATCAGCCGGGGTGCCGTAGCGGGAGACCCACACCGCGATGAACGCCCGGGCCAGGTCGGGGGCCGTCGTTGAGGAGAGCGGGACCGCCTCCGGCCAGCGAGTCGTCCTGTCCACCATGGTGAAAAGGTAGTTGTATCCGTGCGAGGGGGGCAGTGGTCCTACCAGGTCCACGTTGACATGGTCGAACCTCCGCTTGGGCACGGAGAACTGTTCCAGGGGGGCCTTGATGTGCCGATGCACCTTGGCGTGCTGGCAGGCGGTGCACGTGTCGACCCAGGCTCTCACATCCCTCTTGAGCCCTTGCCACACAAACTTCTCCGACACCAGTCACGAGGACGGCTTCCTGCCAGGGTGAGACAAACCGTGTATGGCCTCGAAGGCAGGGCGTCTCCAGTTGGCGGGGACTACCGGCCGCGGCTGACCCATGGAGACGTCGCACAAGAGCGTAACCCCCGCGTCACCGAACACTACCTCCTCCAGGCGCAGTCCAGTGTCCGACGACTTGAGCGCTTGGACGGCAGGATCGGCGGCCTGGTCCGCAGCCATGCTGACGTAGTCCAAACCCAGCTGCACCGCACCAACCACCGCCCTGGAGAGAATCTGCCACCTGGTTGGACTTCCCAGCAACGTGCTGGATGTCCGTGGTGAACTCGGACACGTAGGCGAGCTGGCGCTGCTGGCGGTTGGACCACGGCTCTGCCGCCTTGGACATGGCGTGCGTGAGCGGCTTATGGTCAACGTAGGCCGTAAACTTGCGTCCCTCCAGCAAGAAACGGAAGTGCCTGACAGCAAGCCACAGCCCGAGGAGCTCCCTGTCGAACGTGCTGTACCTCTGTTCCCTGGGCGACAGCTGGCGGCTGAAGAAGGCAAGCGGCTGCCAGGCGTCCCCAACCCACTGCTCGTACACCGCTCCCACAGCAAAGTCAGAGGCGTCCGTGGTGAGAGCGGTGGGCGCAGAGGGCGAGGGGTGGGCCAACATGGCCGCGCGGGCCAGGGCCTCCTTGGTGTCTTGAAAAGCCTTGACCCGCTCCGGCTGCTTCAGCGTCTTGCCCTTCTGGGCGTCGTACAGAGGCCGCAGGATGTGAGCGATGTGGCGGAGGAAGCGATAATAAAAGGTCACCATCCCGATGAACCCCTTGAGCTCGCTGACTGTGCGGGGGCGCGGAAATGCGGCGACCGCTTCCACCTTCGAGGGGAGGGGGGTCACCCCCTCCGCGGAGACCCGGTGCCCGAGGAAGTCGATGGCGCCCCGCCCGAACTCACACTTCGCCGGGTTGACGATCATCCCATGCTGGCAGAGCCGTGAGAACAGGGTTCGGAGGTGGGACAGGTGCTCCTCCTCTGTGACGCTCGCTACGAGGATGTCGTCCAAGTAGACGAAGAGGAATGGCAGGTCCCGGAGCACCGAGTGCATGAGGCGTTGGAAGGTCTGCGCCGCGTTCTTCAGGCCGAACGGCATTCTCAGGAACTCGAAAAGCCCAAAGGGCGTGACGACGGCCGTCTTGGGGACGTCCTCGGGGTGCACCGGTACCTGATGGTACCCCCGTACCAGGTCCACTTTTGAGAAGAAGCGATTGCCTGCCAGGTTCGCCGCAAAGTCCTGGCCATGCGGGACCGGGTAGCGGTCAGGCTTGGACGCGCCGTTGAGGCGGCGGTAGTCCCCACATGGGCGCCACCCACCGTCTGACTTAGGGACGATGTGCAGGGGAGACGCCCAGGGGCTGTTCGAGCGCCGAACGATGCCCACCTGCTCCATGTGCGCAAACTCCACCCTGGCGACGGCCAGCTTCTCCGGGTTGAGGCGTCTGGCCCTGGCTTGGAGGGGAGGCCCACTGGTCTCAATGTGGTGCTCCACCCCGTGTTTCACCGTGGGCGCGGAAAAAGTGGGCTTGCCCAGGTCGGGGAACTCAGCGAGTAGCCGAAGGTACTGGTCACTTTCGGCGAGTGTATTGGACCACCCGCCGTAAACGGCCTCCCCCTGCGTACATGCAAAGGAAGCAAAAGTCTGTGAGTTGACCAGGCGCTTGTTCCCCATGTCCACTAGCAGGTTGTGGGCGCACAGAAAATCCGCGCCAAGGAGGGGGAATGTGACAGCCGCCACGACAAAATCCCACGAAAAACATTGTCCTCCGAAGCACACGTCCACCACCCTTGTGCCGTAAGAGCGGATTTAACCACAATGTCTCTGATGTTATGTGCTCTCCTGTAGACTAGTCTAGGGGGGGATCTGAAAAGATTTATCCAATGTTGGATCAGAACTGAGAAGATGCCAATGTTTTTTAATAGTATGTTAAAAAAGGTTGCCTAGAGGCGAGTATTGTGTAACACACGGTATAGGTTGTCCAGAGGTAGTTTTGTTTCTTGTAGATTGTAAGCAATCTTCTTGGGTTTTATGACCCACTTTCAAAGCTGCTTTTTCTACAATGTCTTGTGTTTTTAAAGTATCTGTCTGTTCCTGAAAACATTCATCTGTACTACAGATTCTACGGATCCTGTAGAACTGGCTGATACAGTAGGTAAACTCTAGGTATTCTTTTAATTGCCAATTGCCAAGAATCGTCAGGGATTTCAAGTCCCATATCATTACCCCATGACTCCCTGATGCGGTCCAGTGATGGGGATGCCATTTCTTGGATATCACTGTAGTGAACTCACTATCCTCCAGTCACTTATCAAGCCACCTATCCGGTTGAAGTACAGGAAAAGAAGCAAAATATTTCTTAACAAAACCCTGCACCTGTAAATATCTGAAAATATGTGAGCGGGGAATGTCATACCCGCCTACCAACTGTTCAAATGACATAAACAGCCCTTCTTTAAACAGGTCCTTCACCTTCTTTAGCCCCATTCCGGCCCATGTTTTGAATGCTGCATCCATGAGTGAGGGTGTAAAAAGTGCATTAGATGCATGGAGACAGGGTGAGGCTTGTTTATATTTGAAGTGAGTCCTAAACTGTGCCCATATACGGAGTGAGCCAATCACCATGGGATTATTTTTGAGGCGCTTTTTACTGAGTGGCAGTGGAGCACACACTAATGAGGATAGTGATACCGGGTGAGCGGAGTGTCCATGTCAACCCACACCATTCCGCCTCCCCCGTGTGATGCAGCTATCCAATATGTCAGTTTATGGATGTTTGCCGCCCAATAGTATTGCAAAAAATTCGTGAGTGCTAATCCTCCATCCTCTTTCGGTCTTTCCAAGAATGCCCTTCTAATACGCAGGGTGGTCTTATGCCAGATAAAGGTTGAGATGAATTTGTCAAATTCTTTGAAAAAGGATTTGGGGATAAAAACAGGCACCGTTTGAAACAAAAATAGGAACCTGGGCATAATTGTCATCTTTATTGAGTTAATCCTGCCAGCTAGTGATAGGGGAAGTGTTGACCAGCGAGCAAGATCTTGTTTAGCCTTATCCAGGGCTGGTATAAGGTTTAGCTTAAATAAGTCACTATACTGTCGAGAGCAAGGCATATTTTTTGCACTTTGTGTTGAGAGTGCACCGAATGTTGAAAACGTTTCTACTTCAACAAAGGGAAGCTTGGTAAAGCTCTGCATAGCAACAGTATAGTGGCCACAGCCACTGTGAGCTCGTCTTCAAACCAGTGTTGAGAGAGAGTAGAGAGTTGCTCAGTGGCATGGCGAGCACGTCTTCAAACCAGCGTTGAGGGAGTAGAGAGTTGCGCAGTGGTCACAGGCACTATTAAAAGCTATTAAAAGGGATGTCCTCCTCATTAGCACAAACAATCCAATGCCCGCTCCTTGTTAACTACACGCCTTCGCAGGAAATGTTTGGGAGCACAACACTTTACTCTCACACCATCAATCTTGTTAAATGTGGACAAGTCATCCAGTCCAAAGGCTCTCACAGAGATGTTTTGCCCTAAAAGGTCAAAGCAATGCGTAGCCTGTACATCAAGGGTACAATCTCATAGCTTGTCTCGACATAACAAGCATATAGCAGCTAGCCCAGATAATGAGCACTGCTAGCAACACAGAATACCATGGCAAAGGCCCTTGAGATTGTGTGTGTGTGTGTGTGTGTGTGTGTGTGTGTGTGTGCGTGTGTGTGTGTGTGTGTGTGTGTGTGTGTGTGTGTGTGTGTGTGTGTGTGTGTGTGTGTGTGTGTGTGTGTGTGTGTGTGTGTGTGTGTGTGTGTGTGTGTGTGTGTGTGTGTGTGTGTGTGTGTGTGTGTGTGTGTGTGTGTGTGTGTGTGTGTGTGTGTGTGTGTGTGTGTGTGTGTGTGTGCGTGTGTGTGTGTGTGTGTGTGTGTGTGTGTGTGACGCATGCATACTTGCATGAGTAGATGTGCACAAGGGTGGAATAACACCTTGATTTGGCCCCAGTAAATTCGAACCACACTAATTTAAGTCAGAGTGAAAATCCTAGTTTTATCAAAGGTTAAGAATATATCCGGTTTGTGCACAGTAGGGATATACTGGACATGTTGTTTATCCCCTTAAGGTGAAGTGTGTGGAGGTTGAGACAATGAGAACTATCTGTTACACCAATTAATTGGGTTCCAGATGGGAAATGGATCATAAAATGTGAGTCCACATGCCCTCGAGTAGAGTCTTGCCTTCCTTTCCCCTCTCTGTCTGTCTCTCTCTCTCTCTCTCTCTCTCTCTCTCTCTCTCTCTCTCTCTCTCTCTCTCTCTCTCTCTCTCTCTCTCTCTCTCTCTCCTCTCTCTCTCTCTCTCTCTCTCTCTCTCTCTCTGTGTCTCCTTCTCTCTCTGTCTGTTTGTCTGTCTGTCTGTCTGTCTGTCTGTCTGTCTGTCTGTCTGTCTGTCTGTCTGTCTGTCTGTCTGTCTGTCTGTCTGTCTGTCTGTCTGTCTGTCTGTCTGTCTGTATGTCTGTCTGTCTGTCTGTCTGTCTGTCTGTCTGTCTGTCTGTCTGTCTGTCTGTCTGTCTGTCTGTCTGTCTGTCTGTCTGTCTGTCTGTTTCTCCCTCTATCTATCTCTCTGTTCCCCCCCCTCTGTCTGTCTACCCCCCCCCTCTCTCTCTCTCTGTCTCTCTCACTCTCTCTGTCTGTCTCTCTCTCTGTCTGTCTCTCTCCATGTCTGTCTCACTCTCTCTATCTCTGTGTGTATGTCTTTCTTTCTCTCTCTCCCTCTCTCTGTCTGTCTCCCTTTCTCTCTCTTCCAGTAATTAATCAGGAGTTCCGTTCCATCAGTTCCAATTACAGCAGGCTGCTCAAGAGTGAGAGTGGCATGATCATTCTTCTATGCGTCTTAGGGTGCACACACATACACACACACACACACACACACACACACACACACACACACACACACACACACACACACACACACACACACACACACACACACACATACACACACACACACACACACACACACACACACACACACACACACACACACACACACACACACACACATACACACACACACACACACACACACACACACACACACGCACACACACACACACACACACACACACACACACACACACACACACACACACACACACACACACACACACACACACACACACACACACACACACACATATATGCACACATATGCAGACACACACACTCACTCACTCACACGCTTGCCAATTCCACACACAAACATTTGCAGGACAGAGTTGATAAGATCGGTGACCTTCAAGTTTGATTGAGTTTTTGTGCGTGTGTGCGTGGCTGCGTGCACATGCCTGTGTGTTTGCAATCTCTGATAGATCTCTGGATCAGGAGCAGCAGGATGGGACAGTCAATATGTTCTCATCAGACACTGAGGCACCTCTCTCTCTCTCTCTCTCTCTCTCTCTCTCTCTCTCTCTCTCTCCTTTCTCCTCTCTCTCTCCCTTCACTCTTTCCTATTCTCTCTCTCTCTGTCTCATCTTCTTCTCTCTCCTCTCTCATCTCTGTTTTTCTTTCACTCTCTTATCTCCCTTCTTTCTGCAGAAGTTAAAATGTTATTACATGGCTAATTATGGTTAAATAAAAGCAATGTTAACATTGCTGAAGTGAATCAGAATATACTGCTGGGTTGGATTATTCCAATGGATTACATCACAAATAATACTTTTTGCAAGCAGGCCATCAGTAATCTGTAGTAATTTACATTTCAAAAGTAGCCTTTGGGGCTGAATAATATATAAAATTCATGATATAGATATCACAACTTTACGCAATATCCATATCACAGAGAATGCAATATGGGTTGAGGTTGGGAAGTGAGTCAGACTTGCTTTGATATTATAGTTGGATTTTGGTGATTACTGTGAAATAGGAGAGGGGTAGCTTTCCTACAATATTGAAAGTTAGACTATATGAAAATGTATTGGATGTATTCTACATGTAAAACTAGGGATTGCATATTCATATTTAAGACTAAGGGACTACATTTTAGACTAGGGATTGCATATTTAGATTTAAGACTAAGGGACTACATTTAAGACTATGGATTGCATATTTAGATTTAAGACTATAGGTGACAACATTTAAAGGTGCTATAGATAACATTTTTATGTAGAATAATCATTAAAGAAAATAATGCATCCACAGAGCTTTACAGATTCCGATTTTATTGTCACAACTTTTTTAAATGTGCATTCATTCTGAAAAACGTGAGATGCTTGTTTTTCCCGGCTGCTCAACCGTAGTAGATTTGTAAACATAGTATAGGCCAGTGGTTCTCAAACTGTGGTACGCGTACCACTGGTGGTACTTGGTGGTACTGCTGGTGGTACTAAAAAAAAATAAAAAAAAATAAAAAATTATATATATATATATTTTTGCAGTCAGGCCACTGAACTTAGAAGCAGGCCAGGCCAGTGTTTCTAGTTGCGGTGGCGCGATAGTTAGATAACCTAAGTGGGGAACAACCAGGAGATCACTGTGACAGAGAGTAATGCAGTCTAAACAGTCATAAATCTTTTATTCAACTTCAGCCCTGATCAAAACCATTTTTAATTTTAGATTTTTTGTAATGTCAGATAAAAAATGTAATACTCCCACTTTTCTGAAAAGAGTTGTTGTTAAATCTGACATTAGAAAAAATTCATCAAAATCTGTGTTGTTGCTAATCATTGACACATGACTAGCCTGTAATAATCCCCCCCAGAAAAATGTACTTTGCATTTGATATATTGAAAATATTTTACTTTGTGTGTGTTTTTTTAACAATAATTTGTGATGCCATCACACAAACTGGCATTTAAAGGGTTAGAATTCGAAAATGTATTGAATATGTTTTTTTTTGTTTTTGTTTTTTTTACAATAATTTGTGATGCCCATCACAAACACTGGAATTTAAAAGGTAACATTTTAAAAATTCCTGCACCAGAATGCAGGAAATTAAGTCTTTGTAACAAAATAATTCCTGGTGGGGGACCTCCACTTAGAAAGTGGCCTGACTGGGGCTATATTTCACACTATATTTACCAGCCTGAATTATTTCCCCAGTCCGGCCCGCGTGTAGCCTTTTTACAACGAATCCGCGTTTCCGGCGCTCTGATTGGCCAGGTCATGTGACATGTGCGCCCAATAGCGTGTTTGCTAGGGATGCTCGATATTGGCTTTTTTACCGATACCGATATTCCGATATTGTCCAACTCTTAATTTCCGATACCGATATCAACCGATACCGATATATGCAGGGTTTCCCCCCCCAAAAAACTGAATAATTTCAGGTAACTAATAATTTCACTGGATATATAATAAAATATTGTTATTGTTTTTTTCTTTTTTTAAACCGATACCGATATTTTCCGATATCACATTTTACTGCCGATATCGGCCGATAATATCGGACATCCCTAGTGTTTGCCCATTTCCGCGTCGAACAGCCTGCAAACTACCTGGCATTCTATCGCCATGCTCTAAGACAAACTCTAACCTTAACCAACTTTGAAAGAGTGCCTAAGCTTAACCAGCGAAAGAACTTGCCGTCACGCTCTAAGACAAACTCTAACCTTAACCAACTTCGAAGAGTGCCTAAGCTTAACCAGTGTAGAAACTTGCCGTCCCACGATTGGCGCTCATGTCACATGACCTGGCCAATCAGAGCGCAAAACGGGAACCCGGAAACGCGGATGCGTCCGGCCCTGCTTATGTGAGTTGTCAATGGACAACAACATGCTGTGTGTGTGTGTGTGCGTGTGTGTGTGTGTGTGTGTGTGTGTGTGTGTGTGTGTGTGTGTGTGTGTGTGTGTGTGTGTGTGTGTGTGTGTGTGTGTGTGTGTGTGTGTGTGTGTGTTAGAGAGAGAGAGAGAGAGAGAGAGAGAGAGAGAGAGAGAGAGAGAGAGAGAGAGAGAGAGAGAGAGAGAGAGAGAGAGAGAGAGAGAGAGAGAGAGAGAGAGAGAGAGAGAATTAAGTACATTTGCTGAAATACAGTTGTTCTTAATTTTCTCACTTGCTATGTGAGAATGTTACATATTACAAACAGCAAGGCACGGGGGAACACAAGAGAAACGACGAGAAGGGTAACACTGAGGACTTGGAGGAAATGGCACCACAAGGAAGTGAGGACAGACAGAACCTAATTACCCAAACTAATTAACAATCAAGAACAGCTGGCCAACACAGAATCACAACACAACCTAGACAATAAAGCAATGACAAACTAAACACAACTAGACACTACGGCAATGACACACAACAACACAACAGGGGGGTGACATCACACATAGACAGGGGTGACCCAGGACAACAGAACATTACAAATTAAATCCACAATGTGTAACCAACATGTGATAGCAGCCCGTACCATAGGGCTTAGGTCCCTAGAGGGAGGCCGAGAGCCAATGTTAGGCAGAGAGCCAATGTTAGGTGGAGGGCACTGCCCAATGTTACCATCCTGCCCAGTCCAGCCAGGACCGGGGCTAGGATCGTGACAATAACTATAAATATAAACTATACAAAAAAGCTATAAATAAACTATAAACTATAGACTCACTAAACTATAAACTAAACATAATAGACAACGTATATTCTATCTATACAAACTATACAATACAAGGTATATGTTAGCAGCAGTGTGTGCATGTAATAAGTATGCTTGTAAGTCACTAAGGTGCTTGTGTGATCATTTAGAGTCTGTCCGTCAGTAGTCTGTTTGCTTGATGGAAGTAGCTGTTCAGTGTTCTCTTGGATGTGGACCTGAGACTGCGGTACCGTCTGCCAGATGGCATGAGCTCAAACTGTTTGTGGTTTTAGAAAGTGCAGAATAAAAATAGAACCTTTCTCAACACAATCCATTCGCCTTGCATGGATTATTTGTGTAGCTATCTATCTTCCAGTATGGCTGCCTATAACCATGGCAACCACTTTTAACTATTTGACTGCCACGCTGTTTTTCCATCTTTACTCCCTGGCGCCAGCGTTATTGACCATTTTCACAATGTTTGTGGACCCATCGTATATTCTATATTATAGCTATGGAGACAATAGTATGGCTCATTTGACAGGCACTATTTATACTCCAACAGGGAAAAAACTGTTTATTTCCACATACCTTCGTTCGTGCAAAAAATCGCCCTGTTTCACAATAATCCAGGCTGGTTTTCTGGAGCGTGAGATATAGAGTGTTTTGTGCGTATATGCACAAATCGTGTGGGTTGCTCGCCTGAAACCTATATTATTTCCAGGTCAAAGGTAAACACGACCATAGATGTTTCTATTCTGGAAGCCATCAGGGGGGGGGGTCGTTTTCTGACGCTGGGATCGTTACAAAAGCATGTTTTATGATGGGGTTTGGTAAAATAGACGTTACCTTTGTCAGCAGGTACTCCACTCTTGCTCCAAGTGTCTTGGATCAGAACAGGATCAATAAATATAACGTTAGGTGGCCCACCAGCAGCGCCAGCGTAACGTTAAATCCAGATAACAGCCAGGTAACGTTACATCCAAACAGCCCGTCTGAAAATACTAGTGTAGCAGCCTGAATATTCTACAAAGTATTCAGTAGAGCTAACTAACTGTTACTTTCCCTGTGTGTGTATAACGTGTGATTTACAGTGTTCCTTTGGATAGACTAACAGTGTTCCTTTGGATAGCTCGCCCAGTCTAACGACGAGGTGAGGTGCTACTCTTCTCCAGATGCAGTATGGATTACTAGCAATAACATTGAGCCTTTTTTCCCTTTCTGGAGCGGTCCTTGCGTGGGACCAGTGGAGGTTGCCAGCAGGGGGCGGAGTGGCAGTGGTGGCAGGTGGAGCAGTGGAGAGAAGCAAGCAAAGAGGAAGAGGGAATTACCTGGAGGCGAGGGGAACAGGAAGTTCTCTTCGGCATTGGACTTGGCCGTGAACGGTTGCAGCCACAACGGGTGTGTGCTTTGGAATAGCCCCGTTGAAGAAGTCAGTGAAGGGGAGCCCCGTCGGAGCGAGCGGCGGGTGATGAGACATACATACATACCCAAGGACTAACGTCTAGAGCTAACGAGACTAACGTCTAACGTTATCGGGTTATAGTAGTTACTGTGTGCGGTATAGTAGCATGCCGCTAACGGCTCCGTCTGACTTGAGTAGACTACCGGGCGCGAGGCGCTGAAGAGACCGATGGTATAGCCAGCCATGTTGCGTTAACAGTGTAACCGAATAGCAGGAGGGTGCGCCGAGACCCAAAGCTTAGCTGTGTTTAAGGTAGCCAAAGTATTAGCTCGCGCGACAGAAGCAAGCCAGCAATAGCAGCGGTGGACGTTTCCCAGACGGTACAGAGGACGCCTCTTCCCACCAGCAGAGGACGCCATACAGCAAGCTCTGCCAGCGAATCACTTCCTGCTGTTCGCCCAACCTGCTGGCTGTGCTCGCGGATCGCCGACGCCATCTTGTCATCCGGACTAGCGGTGACAAGAGTGGGTCCGCCATCTTGGCTAAGTACTAACAGTACCACGTGTATCAACAGCAACGTCCATTGAAGTGAACGCTAACCATCAGTGTCTAAGGGGTACCCCAAACAATTTAAGCCGGCTTAGGTTAGGTTTTCTTTGATAACGTGGGCCCACATTTATTGGTTATTTTGTTATTTGTTTATTTGACTGTTTGATTCTGAAATTCCCAATGTGTCTACGTTCTATGCCTGGGTTCCCCCAGTACAAGCGGGGTGGTTTAAGTATTGAGCACTCGGTGCCTATGGTGGGAAGAGCTTCCCCTACATTGATAACAAGAGCACCTGGTGCCATATATTAAGAATTAACGTTGTAATGTATAACCTGCCCAGGCTTCACTAAAAGTAGATCTAATCGGGATCATTGTGTGTGTCTGTTTCTTTGAGTTCCATTTGCTACTTTATTCTCTGGGTAAATATTGTGACTGCATAATTATTTAACCCTTACACCCCATTTACAGAATAGCATTTGAAGGGTCTATACAGGTGGTCAAGGAAGGGTACTGCTTAAAGGGAAGCCCAATAATACTATTGAACTGACAGTCACTGGGTGTGGGAGGGCTGTCGGAGGTACTGAGGGAGTGAGGGTGTGTGGGGAGCTACTGCTGACCGCCTTGGAAGGCGAGGGGGACCAGAGTACTAGTCCCCAGGTTAGTAAATCCTGGGCCCCATCCACTCCAGCTGCAAGCCCTCCAGAACGACGTTCCGGGCCAAAGACGGGGGTACTTATAGGTCCAATACTATAGTATCCTACTACCCAGTGTCTGTGTACTACTACTCCCACAAGCAGGGATAATCCACCCTTCTACACTAGGATCCAACATAGTCTGGTGAAAATGCACCTTATCATCCATAAGTGCAATCGTTTTGTCTTCTTCATAATAATCTCCAATAGTTCGAATAGCGGTCACCATTACCGGTAAAGTCCTCAAGTCTCGGAGTGCTCGGCCCGAAGCCGACTATAACACGGAACAGAATAGGTTACCTCCTCGGCCGGTTTGACTATAGTATTTCTATGATTTACCAGAGGTGCTGGGTCCAATGTAGGCCGGTGAAAATAAGTGCGATCGCTTTGTCCTCCTCATAACAACCTCCAAAAGTTGGCGATCGCCATTGGGATCTCTCTAGTCACTGCTGCTACCTCTCAAGTGCTCTCAACTTCGGCGCATGAGCCCCCAACACTAAACTAGCCCAGTTCAAAAGGTAGGCGATACTGCCACCTACTGGGATTCGATCGTCATTTCAATTGTAAATTACTCAGAGGTCCCAGGAAGACTCACAAAGGACCGCGTGAGTGTTTAGAATAATAATAATCAAAAAACCAGCGCTTGGCACTCAAGCGCTGGCTTTCAAAAACGAGATATCTCGTTTTTGGCGCTCAATGAGTTAAAAGAAAACACTTAATTTCTGTGTAGTGGTATAGTATGTAAAACACTGGAAAAGCATGGTATTACTATTATACCATGACTTCTTTACAAGATATAATAAGACACCAAATGTTTATGTTTCTGTTGATACATTTCTCATATAGCAACCATGTTTCTGGGTGTATTAATAGACTGTAAGCTCTGCTGGAAACCTCACATTAAAAATCTGTGTTGATGTGTTGAGATCTGGGGGAATGCCTATAAAAGCGCTGTACAAACGATATGCACATGTGCAGAAAAGAGCAATAAGTATTATACATCATGAGCATACTAATAAATTGTTTTTCAAATGTATGGATTACGTTTTAGAATTATGGATTCAATTTAGAACTGCTCACATCATGTTTAAAGCCAGAAGCAATTCATTGCCAGGTACTGTAATATACAAAAGATTTTCATGGACAGAGAGGGATGCTGTGATTTAAGGGGGAAACCTAACTTAAGATATCCTACTGTCCGCACCACTCTTAAAAGCATGTGCAGTAAGACTGGTCTTACTGTCCATAAATAAATGTACTTTAATCACATACTCCACTATAAGGAAGCTCTCTACAAAGCAAAAAGTACCCACTATGCCAGTGTAATTAGATCAGGCGCAGGAAGCACTCAAGCCCGGTTTTTCACCTGCTGACACTCCACAAATGCACTCTGTTTCTCAATGCAATTTGTTCATGGACTTGTTCAATGCTAAAATCGCAAATATATATATATATCAGCAACTGGCTTCCTCAACTATGTCACCTACAGTTCACCATGTTCCTTTCCTGATGCTCCCATTCTCTATTCTTTCTCTAGCTTTCTACTCCCATCTGTTAGTGACATATCAGACATCATCCATAAAGCTTTCTACATGTTAGTTAGACCCCCTTCCCACCCACCTAGTTAAAGCCTGCCTACCATCCTTGTCTTCTCAAATAACTGCCATCATACTCTCCTCCCTTACCTCTAGTCTTGTTCCATCTGCCCTCAAAACAGCCACTATTACTGCCATATTAAAGAAACCTGGTGCAGACCCCAATATTCGGAATAAGTTCCGGCCTATTTCTAATCTCCCATTTCTTGCCAAAATACTGGAAAAAAACTGTGGCAGCCCAGGTTCACACTCACCTCTCCAGCAACAATCTGTTTGAGCAATTTCAATCTGGTTTTCGATCTCTCCATAGCACTGAGACAGCCCTAGTTAAAATCACAAACGACTTACCGATTCTGGTCTCCTCAATATACTCATACTTCTGGATCTCTCTGCAGCATTTGACACCATTTCACATTCCATTCTTCTAGACAGACTAACCGCCATTGGCATCACTGGCACCCCTCTTCACTGGTTCAACTCATACCTCACAGGCCGCACTCAATATGTACAACTGAAAGATGTCAAATCACACTCCACTTCAGTTACCACCGGTGTCCCCCAGCCCAGGGCTCTGTTCTGGGCCCTCTCCTTTTCCTAATCTATCTCCTACCCCTTGGCAACATCTTCAGGAAATTTGGTCTGCAGTTTCACTGCTACGCTGATGACACCCAGCTCTATTTTCCCACTAAACCTGACTCTGCACCCCCCGCCACTTCCCTTACTGAATGTTTAAAGGAAATAAATGTATGGTTCACAGTCAACTACCTAAAACTAAACAGTGATAAAACCGAGGTACTCCTCATTGGTTCCAAATCTACCATAACCAAATCCGACAGTTTTCCCCTCACCATTGACAACTCTACAGTCTTCCCTTCCCCTCAGGTTAAGAGTCTGGGTGTCATCCTCAATAGCACACTGTCATTCAAATCCCACATAAATAACATCACACGGTCTGCTTACTTCCACCTACGCAATATCAATAGTCTCCATCCCCTCACTTACACCTACCAGCACCGCTACTCTTGTTCACGCCTTGGTCACATCCCGCCTGGATTACTGTAACTCCCCCCTCATTGGTCTCCCACACAAGTACCTCTATAAACTCCAACTGGTCCAAAACTCAGCAGCCCGCATTATCACAAGAACTCCCTCCACCAACCACATCACTCCTGTTCTCCACCAACTTCACTGGCTCCCTGTTAAGTCACGCACTGACCTTCAAGGCCCTCCATAACCTAACCCCTCCTTATCTCACAGAACTTCTCCAGTCCTACACTCCCTCTCGGTCACTCAGATCCTCCTCTTCCTTCCAACTTGTCACTCCCCCTTCCCGTCTGACTACCATGGTATCCAGAGTCTTCTCCCGCTGTCCCCCCGCCTCTGGAATTCCCTACCACAAGACATCCGTGCAGTAGACAACCTCCCCACCTTTGTTTCCCGTCTCAAAACACATCTGTTCATTCTGGCGTATTCACTTTAATTGTAAGGTTATTATAACTGCTCCTCTATGTGTAACTCTGTAATATTGTGTTTTTACTGTGTGTAATTGTATTTGTTTTTAACCCTGTACGGCGACCCTGGGTGCTTTGAAAGGCGCCCTTAAATAAAATGCATTATTATTATTATTATTATTATTATTATTATTATTATTATTTAAGTTTGTGGGGTAGCTTTATGGAATGGACTACAAGTGGAAACGAAGCAGAGCAATAACAGTTGCACAGTTCAAAAATAGATACAAAAAAGCACTGATAGACAAATACAGAACTGAGGAACTATAGATACTTATTTATTATATATTTTTTTCTCTCTTAGGTGTAAGAGAGTTTTATTTGAAATGTTATTCATTTATAGAAAAAAAAACATAACCGTGAAGCCTCATTATCAAGTTCTATGTGTGCAGAGGATAATGTGGTCATTCTTACCAGGCGCGGAACTTTGTTCCTAGCGGTGGGGGGGACATATTAGGGGGCGTGGTTAGTGACGTCGCAGCAATACGCATTTTCCCAGGCGGTGGCGCCTCTTGTAAGAAGTGGTCATCGTGGAGCCAGGGCTTGTCCAGCTGCACGTCCGCTAATTTAATATAATGATACTAGTGACATTTTTTTAACTCTGTCAAAATAAACGAGCTGCATAGGCATAATAAACTGTAAGCGACATATACATGTTTGCACTGTCTTTCTTCTATTATAAAGTGCCTCTCGAGACTCGGGTCCATAACACATAACAGATCAGTCATTTGATTGTAATGCAGGTGCTCGCATTATAAATTGAATGTATGCGAGACAAACAATGTAATCGTTTTGATGCATACATCTCTGCCTAGCCTACCCCACCTGTTGCTGTTGCGCCCCCGCACAGAGAGACCCATATCCCCGCACCAGAACGCTACGACGGGGACGTCTCTAAATGTCATGCCTTTATTTTTCAATATTCACTAGTAACAACAGCCGCACACTTAAAGTGATACATCTAAAATCGCTTACCTTACCTGTCGGGGGTCCAGGACTCTTGCGTTAGAATGGGCGACAGGCAGCTCTCCACTTCCCTCTGCAATTCGTTCCCTGCATACATCGCAAAAGGTATTCGACCACCCTCCCGGGGGCTCGGATAGTTCTTGTAACTGCCTCCGTGTTCAAGTTTAAGTTAAGTATGATGTCATAGACTATGTCAAATGTCATGACTCATAGTAGAATCGGCTGGCTTGTTCGCCATCCGCCAGGGAAACCGCAGATATATATTCCTTTACTGCGAATTGAGAGCGTCCCAAAAATGATTCCAGGCCGCTATTTCTTTACCAACGGATTTCCAGTTCCGCGTTGACGCTTCCAACTGGTTCATGCGTCGGCTACACGCTGCTTTAATAACACTGCATTATTGAGACAGCGCCCCTATGTATGACTTTGAGGATCTGGCAATTAATTCCAAGAGTAGGGTAAATCTGCAGTGCCGGCACTGTGTAGTAGCGACTAGCGAGTCACAGTGCTGGCCGCCAGGCCGCGCAGTTGCAGCGGTTTGGGGGTAAAAACATGGGGGGGACAAATACTGCATTCTGAAATCATGCGGGGGACATTTTCTGGGGACCCCCCCGCAAGTTACGCCCCTGATTCTTACTGATGTACACCATGGTGATGTCCAACCTCCTTTACCAAGAGAGAAACAAACCTACACATGTATTGTATTTTCTGCTGTAAATCCCTTTGGTCTGCAATTCTCATATGAAAGGTGGTATACAAATAAAATGTATTATGAGGATACAGAATTTGGGGATTGAGTCATAGAAGTCATGCATTGCTGGAGAAGAGTCACTCCACCTCCAAGACGTGCAGGTCAGTGTCGTGACTCCACCTCCAAGACGTGCAGGTCAGTGTCGTGACTCCACCTCCAATACGTGCAGGTCAGTGCCGTGACTCCACCTCCAAGACGTGCAGGTCAGTGTCGTGACTCCACCTCCAAGACATGCAGGTCAGTGTTGTGACTCCGCCTCCAAGACGTGCTGGGTCAGTGTCGTGACTCCACCTCTAAGATGTGCAGGTCAGTGTCGTGACTCCACCTCCAAGACGTGCAGGTCAGTGTCGTGACTCCACCTCCAAGACGTGCAGGTCAGTGTCGTGACTCCACCTCCAAGACGTGCAGGTCAGTGTCGTGACTCCACCTCCAAGACGTGCTGGGTCAGTGTCATGACTCCACCTCCAAGACGTGCTGGGTCAGTGTCGTGACTCCACCTCCAAGACGTGCAGGTCAGTGTCATGACTCCACATCCAAGACGTCACGTGCTGGGTCAGTGTCGTGACTCCACCTCCAAGACGTGCAGGGTCAGTGTTGTGGAACCTGCCTCCAAGACGTGCAGGGTCACCTGCCTACCACTTGGGGGGAAAGAGATCGACGTCCTCGTTTACCCACTAATAAATAATAATGTAACTGGCCTGTCATAATAAATAATAATATAACTGGCCTGTCATAATAAATAATAATGTAACTGGCCTGTCATAATAAATAATAATATAACTGGCCTGTCATAATAAATAATAATATAACTGGCCTGTCATAATACATAATAATATAACTGGCCTGTCATAATAAATACTAATAATGTAACTGGCCTGGCCTGTCATAATAAATAATAATGTAACTGGCCTGGCCTGTCATAATAAATAATAATGTAACTGGCCTGGCCTGTCATAATAAATAATAATGTAACTGGCCTGTCATACTAATAATGTAACTGGCCTGTCATAATAAATAATAAAAGAACTGGTCTGTCATAATATATACTAATAATGTAACTGGCCTGTCATAATAAATAATAATGTAACTGGCCTGTCATAATAAATAATTATGTAATTGCTCTGTCGTAATAGATACTAATAATGTAATTGTTCTGGCCTGTCATAATAAATAATAATGTAATTGTTCTGTCGTAATAGATACTAATAATGTAATTGTTCTGTCATAATAAATAATAATGTAACTGGCCTGTCATAATAAATAATAATGTAATTGTTCTGTCGTAATAGATACTAATAATGTAATTGTTCTGTCATAATAAATAATAATGTAACTGGCCTGTCATAATAAATAATAATATAACTGGCCTGTGATAATAGATACTAATAATGTAACTGGCCTGTCATAATAAATAATAATAATAATAATAATAATAATAATAATAATAATAATAATAATAATAATAATAATAATAATAATAATAATAATAATAATAATAATAATAATAATAATAATAATAATAATAATAATAATAATAATAATAATAATAATAATAATAATAATAATAATAATAATAATAATAATAATAATAATAATAATAATAATAATAATAATAATAATAATAATAATAATAATAATAATAATAATGTAACTGTCATAATAAAAAATATCCTGGGGTGCCTCCCTACTGGGTTACACAAATAACACACATTTTGAAGTAGATAAGTACATTCCGTAGCTATAAGAAAAGATTAGGCTGCTATTTTCTCAATGGCCCTAAATGTGCATCAAGCCTGGCTTGTTGGTGCATTAAAAGGATTATAGGAAATAGTTTTGGGGGCTTCTCAAATCACACAAACCTAAACAATTAGACTGAATGGAAGCTCAAAATGTATGGGGAAAGATCTGAATACATGATCAAATGATCAAAAGGTGTGTGTGTGTGTGTGTGTGTGTGTGTGTGTGTGTGTGTGTGTGTGTGTGTGTGTGTGTGTGTGTGTGTGTGTGTGTGTGTGTGTGCGTGTGTGCGTGCGTGCGTGCGTGCGTGCGTGCGTCCATGCGCCCGTCCAAAATCGGGCACACTTTTGAACGAAGTTATACTGTGAGAATGAACGCGTTCACAATTATGTTCATCTAGTGGAAATACAGTACGTTCAGTTCACATTCGCCCAAAATATGAACGAGTTCATGAACTATTGCTCATTGAACGCGTTCAGGTATACCACTGCCCCCCCCCCTCTCTGCATTTAACCCTTCTAATGGCTGGTGGTCATCTTGGAGCCCAGCTGGGATCTTCTCTCAGCAGCCTCTCTGACAGTTAACTAATGGCTGGTCATACATGCCTGGCCTCAGATTCCCATCCTTTTCAGCAGCCTGGTGTAGCTACAAACTCTCCGCAGCCAACTTCCACAGGGAACGTCTGTGTTTACCAGCCGTCTTGCACTGTGTATTTCAGCCTATTGCATTGGCACGCTTCACCGACTGCAGCCTCCCATGGTGAAATTTGCTCTGTGAGGTACAGGGATTGCAGGGAGTTAGATCCAGAGATACAGCTTTAGATCCAGTCTTACATTGGCTGTGACCATCTACTTCTAGAAGTTGGGTTCCTTGGCAGTTGTTGTTACGACCCCTGAGGTCTAAGGGTAACAGGGCGGTAACATAAACATTGGTTGAACTAATGAAAACTTTATTTAACAGATGAATGAATGAATGCATGAATGAATGAATGAATGAATGAATGAACGAACGAACGAACGAACGAACGAACGAACGAACGAATGAATGAATGAATGAATGAATGAATGAATGAATGAATGAATGAATGAATGAATGAATGAATGAATGAATGAATGAATGAATGAATTGAAACTTTATTTAACAGATTGCAGAATGGGTACAATACAGTACGGCTCAATACACACAATTGTTAAGGGGATGCAGACCAGAGAAAGACGTTTGTCTTGTTTACATCAGGGTCCCCCATTTTCAATTCATAGTGACATTTATGACATACACAACATACATGACATCATGACATTTATGGCATAGGGACATACATGACATATAGGTATATAGTAGGGATGTCCCGATCCGATCACATGATCGGAGATCGGGGCCGATCACGTGATTTTCAGAAGATCGGAATCGGGGGGAAAAGATCGGGATTTTTTTTTTTTATTATTACTTTTTTTTTAACTAAACTAGTTCATAGTCTAGAATTATTCTGCACTAAGCCAATTTTATATTTTATTATTTATGACAGAATGTAACTGAACTTGTGAAGATAGTCAAGCTACCTCTGTTACTGCACTACCTTTGTTATTGCACTATTCTGCACATAATTTGTTTTACTTTACATGGTTATTTTGTGGTGCACCACTGATTTTTTTTAATTTTTTTTAGAATTTTGATCCAATGCTGCAATAATTGAAAAAAAAAGAATCTATATATCCATGTTGGATATAATGGATAGTTGGATAATGTTAAATAAAAAAACAACCTTAAGGGTCAACTCGATTGCATTTTTTTCTTTTCTTTTTTCTTAATGCATTGCCGAAAGATCGGATCGGGAAAAATCTGTATCGGCAGATACTCAAAATCACATGATCGGGATCGGATCGGGACCAAAAAAATGTGATCGGGACATCCCTAGTATATAGTACTTTGATGGAAAGGATGACCAGGTTTGTAAACAAAAATGATATTTATTGACATACAAGGAAGCACAGGTAACTCAAGGTAGAGCCAAGGCCAAAACAACAAACAAATACCACTATTCTCCAAAACAAACCAACCTAATCTATGGTAAAAATGTATTACATTCCCTAACCTAAACCATTACCCAAAAACAGGAGAAAACAATACCCAAATGAAATGGCAGCTCAACCCATCAGTGCTTCCTGAAAAGGAGAAAATAACACACATTAGTGATAATATACAGGACAGATAAATAGATATATATGGCAGGACAGCAAACTACTGCCAACTACACATATAGCAAAACAATATCTAGCTTTAAGGATACAATGTACGTATCATTAAGATATACAATCTCTCTATGGCCACACACGGTGGTACAAACAATTGCTCAATGACCTGAATACATGGCAATTACACAAAGGCACCAAAATACAAACAGGCCTAGCCTCATGCCAGAGAGAGCTTGTATCTCTTAACACACCGATGGGCTTAGTCTAATTAGTGGCTAGAGGACCGGGGAATGTAAACAAACATGTGGGTTTTCTAACAGCTATATCTATACTTTATAGTGTTGCTATCTGTCCATTCTCATTGTCAATTGAGTGCATTAACCGTCCCTTCAGAATGGCTTAAAGAAAAAAAATACATCGGTATGTTGTCATTTTATAGCGCCGTGAATATAAGCTTTATCGCAGATTTCGTATCATCTATTTTCTGGAAAGCTAGTTATAGAGCTAAAGGCTACTAACGTTATATTCAACGGCATTTCCGTTGTATATATGCTAATGAAATAACATAAACTGCTTATGATCCGGACTATCCCAGAGCATCTATGGATGAAAGGGGGGCGGCGGGGAACGTCGATTAGTATTATTGATTACCAATAGAGTGTCCGTGTAAGTAGCCACATTCACAGATCGATTGATTGCGTTGCACAGCAAGCTCTGATCCGGCTATAAATTAGGTGATAAATGTCTTACCGTCAGCCCGTGTGATACCCGGCAGCATTTCCCCGTTATCGATCGGCATCTGGTAAATCGATATGTCCATTGGTTGATGATAAATCCCCTTATTCCATGGTGAAATCTCCGCTTCGAAACGTGATACACGGTGCATGCTGTTGGTTTGTGATCAGAGTAATATGATACTCTGTTGGAGGGTAAAAAAAAAATTCCATTCGCCCACAATGCTACTGCAGTGGAGCGATGGCGCCCCTGAGAGGATCTGGCCGGTATTACATGTTGCCGATTCTACAGAGGCGGTTAGATCTGCAGAGTCGATCAGGGATCTTGATCCGGTTATTAATATGGAATAAAACAATAACAACTTGCCACGGCTATATACGTGCCTCTGGTCCACAACGCATGGATTCGAAACACGTATTTATACGTGGCCGGTCCCCATTGTGTTAATGATACGTACATTGTATCCTTAAAGGGGAACTATCTTACTATTTCTTTCACTATTTGGGCAAGTTTACACAATTCCTGTGAGTCTATGGAACACATCTGTACGTTTTTTTTCAAAAAAATTCATTGTTTTGTATTTCTAATCAAGTACTGTAGATCAGGACTTTCTGCACTTCAAGATTCCAAGCTGTTTTTGGCTCCGCCCATACTCGCAATGCGCTTTGAGTGACAAATAGCTCCGCCCATACTACTCTATATACGTTACATCCAGGAACTTACATCCAAACAGCCTGTTTGAAAATACTAGAATCCAACAGAGTCTGGTGAAAATGAACCTTATGTTATGGATGGATCATCACCGTTTGTCCTCTTCCTCTTCATAATAATATCCAATAGTTTGCTATAGGCCAGGGGTTCACAAACTTTTTCATAACGCGACATTTTATTTTGGAATTATTTTGGCGACCCCACGCGTGTATCGCGTAATTTCAACATGGAAATAATGAATATCAAAATAAAAGCACATGTTGTTGGAACTTGATCATGCATATTTATTAGCAAATGAAATTACAGCACAATGTTATTAATGAAATTAATGAATATTATCAAACGGAATTGTTTCTGTATACACATTTATAAAACGATCTAGGTATATTTAGCCAAAATATGTTGGCAGAACTTAATTTTTTTAAATGCGTTCACATGCGCTTTTCAAGAATAAACAAAAACGAGACTTAATGGGAAGGGTGTGCTTGTACATTTGAACATAGTTCATGCTACATCTCAAGGGGTTATTCCGAATAAAGAATTTCAATATATATATATGATACGTGGCTGCGTTGTGCTGAGAAAGAGACGCAGATCCGCTTCTACACTAAGGCGAGATCTGTATTTATTTGTTATTAATGTCAGAGCCGAGAATCCCGCTTCACAGAGGTATGTTGATGCAAACGGGACAAGCTTTCTCAGCGCAGCATTACACAGCACTGGGTCGTCATTCCGGACTGATATCCAAAACTTTGCGAGGGCCTGTCCAGTGAACTTGACTTTCAGTAGCTGGCAACCAAAAGCTCTCTGCAAGTAAGTAAGTAAGTAAGTAAGTAAGTAAGTAAGTAAGTAAGTAAGTAAGTAAGTAAGTAAGTAAGTAAGTAAGTAAGTAAGTATTTATAAAGCACTGTTCATACATGTCATGTAGCTCAAAGTGCTGTACACAAACATAGGCATATATAACGATAAAAGTGATAAAGTCACAGTGATCAGTTAAGATCAATGTTTAAAAAAAAAATAATAATAATAATAATAATAATAATAATAATAATAATAATAATAATAATAATAATATGTGTAGGGTTTCCCAGTCTTTGCAATCCAATTGGCAACAATAAACAAAGCATGTAGTCCTTTTTCGTTGACGGTTGTTGCCGTTTTCAGCACAGTTTTCTCTTAAATTCAGGATGCTTAGTTTCCAAGTGCCGCTGTAATTTACTTGGTTTAAAGCTCTCGTTAGCAAGGATCTCGTAACACAAAACGCACTGTGGTCTCGGGTCATCTTCTTGGCCAGTCCAAGTAAATCCATATGCCAAGTATTTAGGATCATAACTTCTTTTACTCCGTTTCATAATAGTGCTGGTATCGCTACTACTAAATTCTGCCTTTCTCTTGCCAGCATTTGGAACACATGCACGTGACGCATTGCTTCTGACAACAAACCTATCCAGGTTAAATGAATCAAATCAACTTTATATGCTTGGCCTGGAAAGTCCCCCCCCGGAAGTGCTTTAGTTACGAGACAGTGTCGATCACAAATATCTGAGTAGTACACATTGACTCACAAAAGACCAGATGATATACCTGCGCAGGGCTACCACGCACACTCGCGCATGCACGTCGTGGCACTTTGTGCTCCTCTGACTCACAAAAGACCAGACGTGGCCTCAGTGATTATACCTGCGCAGGATGTATGAGATGTGTATTGAAATACTGTGCCTCTGTTGACAGTTTATGTGCTAAATGTGGGCCCACTGTTAATTTCTTTTGAGTGTAATAATATGTGTGTTCCTTTATAAAATTCCCGTTCAGTAACCCCTTTTATCCCTTCCCTTTTCCTCCCCTCTCTCCCCACCTATGGAGTAGTGGAACGGTATATATAAACCCTTAAAGGGAAGGTCTTGTTACTGTGTCTAGCCTAGTGTGGGAAGAGCTTTGCTCATGGTTGTGTAAGCGGGAAGAGCTTTGCTCATGGTTGTGTAAGCGGGAAGAGCTTTGCTCATGGTTGTGTAAGCGGGAAGAGCTTTGCTCATGGTGCCTTTTGATAACAGTAGAATGGTTGTAGTTGTGTTGAGAACCAAATGTTTCACTAAACAAATACTGAATGGGAGCTCTACAGGTCATTAAGGAAGGGTACTGCTTTGGGGAGCAAAAACATTATTCATCTTACTGCCATCAGGTGTGGGAGGGCTCAGGAAATATTGGGGGAAGTGGGGGTGTGTGGGGAGCTACTGCTGATCGCCCTGGAAGGCAAGGAGGACCAGAGTATCATCCCTAGGTCAGTGAATCCTAGGCCCCATCCGCTCCTGCTGCTCAACCTCCATTTCGATATTCCTGGCCTACAGTCGGGGGTCCAGCTAGACTCAGCTCTGCTGCATCCCGCTACCAGGTGGCCATGTACAACCACTCCCATGAAGCAGGGATAATCCACCCTGCTACACATTGCAAGGAGAACAGAGGTTATTTGTTGAGTTTATGTGTATACAAAACCCTTGCAATAAATGTGGCAAAAAGCACAGGTAGCCTATATTGTGGGTGTTCATATGACTTGTATTCTGCTTACAGCTTCGAAACTCCACTTATTTCGTTTTACAATGTCAAAGCCTTTTAAATATAATCAGAACGTTCCCGCATTTCTGTCCGCTTTATCGTTTTATGACAGAAATATGATAGAGTGTATGCGCCAATAATAACGAGTTGAGTTCTAACAAAGAACGTATTACATGCTGGGCTGATAGAGTGTATGAGCGTTCACGCGAGGGGGCAACAGGGTATACCTTTCCGAGGGGGGGTCGGATTCTGGCAGGTAGTCCGAATTCGGCACAACACCTGTTTGACTAGTTGAGTATTTTTATGATTTACCAGAAGTGCTGAGTCCAATGTAGTCTGGTGAAAACGCACGTTATCATCCATAAGTGTGATTGTTTTGTCCTCTTCTAATAGTCTCCACAAGTCGCGATCGCCATAGCTCACAAACATGGCCCATTGCTGGCGGATCACGACATCATCAGGAAATGAATGCAAGGACGTATTCGCTGCTTGGCAGTCAGGAACAGCACAACATATCTTGCCCGTTTTGCTCATAATGTTTTTAAATACTAACCCAATGCTAACTCACTGTTAAACTTCAATTCCACGCATTTGCTTGCATACTGCAATAAATAATGGTTGAGTGTGGGCGGTGGCTACAACCATAGAGGGGGCGAGAATTCTTACACGTCAGAGGTACTCGTAAATTCAGAATGGCTTAGTTCAGTGGGGGAGGATCTCATGACATCTGAACTGGAGGAATGCGCCAAAAATGAGAATTAGAGACATAGACAGTGTTGGCACAACCCCACATTGCTAGAAAACAATGCAAACCCCTGGAAAAGGCCATTTATAAGATAGATCCCCTTTAAAGCTATTGTTTTGCTATATGTGTAGTTGGCAGTATGGATTGGGTGGTGGGTGATGGTTCAGGATTGGGTGCAGGAATCCTGAAACCCATCCACCAATCGGTGATATGCTGCATAGTAGTCCACCAATGGAGGGGCAGGAATGGCAGGGACCAATGGTGGAAGATGGGTTCTGACTGAAGGGAGGAAACAAAATGGACAAACACTGTGGAAGCAAATACATTGGGATGTAACACCCCCACACATAAGACAAAAACGGTTTGATGTCACACATAATATATAACACATAACATCAAAATGTTTTTAACCATGAGATTCTCATCTCCGAGATAAAGCATCCGCCAGTACTTTCTCGGATCCCTTCTTGTGCTTAATGTCGAGGTTATCATTTTGCTGATTGTGGTTGTACATTCGCGACAAGAATACCAGCGGGTTATGATCGTGTTCACTACAACCGGTAAAGCCCTTGAACCGACATACACCTCTAAATATTGCAAAGAATACAACATAGCCACTGTTTATTTTTCAATGGTGGAATAGTTCAGTTGGTGTCTGTTAAATTTCCCAGAGAAATAACAAACAGGGTGACTGACACCATTGTGATCTTCCTATAACAAACCCCCTCCAGCTCCCACCGTGCTGGCATCCACCTCCAGCTGGAACGGCAGGGATAAATCTGGAGCAGTGAGAACAGGGGAACTGCATAAGAGGGCTTTAACAATGTCCCGGTAAATGTCCAAACCCCCCCCCCACCCAACCCAACCCCCTCTAATGTACAGTTTCCTCCCCCTCAAATGTATATATTCTCTTTTAGAAACTCTGTCTGTAAATAAACAGTACTGTATATTTGTATATCTTGTATGTCATAAATGTCTGGATGTAACAGTACTGTATGTCGTGTATGTCATAAATGTTATGATGAATTGAAAATGGGGGACCCTGATGTAAACAAGACAAAAGTCTTTCTCTGGTCTGCATCCCCTTAACAATTGTGTATTCAGCCGTACAGTATTGTACCCATTCTGCAATCTGTTAATAACATTTTCAATCAATCAATCAATCAAACACACTTAAATGCATTTTGACAATCAGCTGTCCAAATGAACGGTTTGGTTGGCTACACAGGCTAGTAAGATAAGATAAGATAATCCTTTATTGATCCCCTTGGGGAAATTCGGGCGTCAAAGCAGCATGGGGGGGGGGGGCAGGGTAGGGGATGCATAGCTTCACAGTCCTATACAGTCCAGTATCTATATACACTATAGATACACTTAACTCATTGGACGCCGACAAGGTTTATATACGTGTTTGTATAAAACCACGTATACGTTATTTTTTTTTTTTTTTTTTTTTTTTTTTATTATTGCAAAACAAAACTTATTAAAAGTCAGTACTCAACACACAATGTATAATGAAACTTTCAGTAAAGGTGGTTAAAATATATGCAAGTACAGAAACAGGATAAAACAAAAATAGTCAATAATAACATTTTAACCGTATACCGTGTATATCCAGCGAAGTTACAATTATATAAATGTTAGTATATAATATACCCCGAATACCTATTTTCTAAAACCCTACACACATATGCTCCAGCTCAAATCCCCCCCTCCCGGACCCCCTCTTGGATAGTACCTCCATTATCCCTCACTCCTAACCAGACATCACCATTATAGGCTAGCTTTTATTCTCTCCACCACTTCTAACCACATTAACATTTTGGATTCATTGAGCCCTAGAATTCTTGCTGTTGATATTTCTTGATATATCACATCAAGATATGTAAGAAACCACACTTTCCGGCACATTTTTTCCGGTTGAAACCAACGTGATGCAATCAGTTTTTTAGCTACTGTGATACCCGATAAAACCAATCTTTTTAGTTGTGGGTTCACTGCAAACTCAAAAACATCATTCAATAGCAATACCGCGGGGTGTACAGGTATATTCCAAAATACGAGTATTGATAATTGTTGGGACACATCTTCCCAGAATGCCTTAACTGGTGGGCAGTCCCAATACATGTGCATAAATGTTCCTTCGTCCCCATTTGTACATTGGGAGCATTTGGAGTCTTGTATAAGCCCCATTTTGCACAGCCTTATAGGAGTCAAGTATGTCCTGTGAATATAGTTCAGATTGATTTGTTGATGATCCGGGTTCCTTGATGTAAGTCGGACATTTGCCCAGGCTCCTTGCCAATCAAAGTCATTTTCCAGGTCTGGTATATCCCTCCTCCAGACATTGTCTAGTTGAAGGGTTTCGTACGAGGACGTTAGTAATTGATAATAAAAACCTGATACAAAACCTCCCAATGTATCTCTGTCATAGAAAAATTTGTGGTATCTGTGGTGTTCAATTGGTATGTGTAATGGAACACCGTGAGATCTCATACAAAGTCGTAACTGTATGTAAAAAAGCCATGTGGACTCGGTGAGGTTAAACTTTATGCATATTTCGACATAACTACAGAGGCCCTTGTTATTAAAAATATCCCCTAATGAGTGTATGCCTCTTTTTTCCCATACAGGGAATCTTATAGGTCGTTTTCCCATTAATAGAGCATTGTTATTGAATATGGGAGTGTGATTATGCCATACTTGATTGTTAGGAAATTTCCTTTGTGTTTCCCGCCATGTCCTGATTGCATGGGTTATTATTGGGCCAAATTCTCGCTCACAATGCTTGATTGAAAGTTTAGTGTATGCTATGTCTTTCAATCTCTGTGGGGCTACTATGTTTTCTTCTAATTTTCTCCAAGATACCAAAGCCTCGGGGTCAAACCATATCTTCTTCAATGGTCTTAATGTGAAGGCATTAAAATATTGTAAAAAATCTGGGACTGCCATGCCACCGTCTGCTTTACTTCTCTGTGCGGTGGATCTTTTTATGCGAGGTGGTTTGTTATTCCAAATAAATTTGTATGTGGAGGTTTGTAATCTTTTCCAGTAGCCCTCTGGAGGAGGTAACGGAAGCATTGAGCTGAAGAAATTGATTCTTGGTAATACATCCATCTTAACTATTGATACCCTTGCCTGTACTGAGTTTTTAAGTTTTGCCCACCTGTCCAGGTCGTCCTTGATTTTGTTCTGTATTTTTGTGTAATTGTGCTTCACCGTTTGTCTTATGGTGGGGAATATTTCCACTCCCAAGCATCTGAAATGTTTTACCATCGGTATCGCACCTGGGAGGGTTATATCTTTTTTTGCAGGGGTGTTAAGTGGAAGGAAAGCCGACTTCGGCCAATTTATCTTAAATCCCGATAAATCACCAAAGTTCTCAATCAACTTGAGCAGATGAGGCAATGTGGTGTTGGGGTTTTGCATGAACAATATTACGTCGTCCGCATATAAACTAATTTTTTGTTGTGTGCCCTTGATTACGATTGGTTCTATGGATTGGGATTGTCTTATATATTGTGCTAAAGGCTCTAATGATAAATTGAATAGTCCGGGACTAAGAGGGCAACCCTGTCTGGCAGAGCGTGATACCGGAAAGATTTTGGAGATGATTGTGCCTGTTGTAATCATGGCCGATGGGTCCTTGTATAGTACTTTAATCATATCAATGAAACCTTTTCCTAACCCCATCCTTTCCAATACTGCCCATAGAAACGACCATTCCAACCTGTCAAATGCTTTCATAGCATCCAGGGATAGTATCGCCTTAGGTGTGATGTCCTCTTTGTCTGTATCTAGTACGTGCAGTATTCGCCTTATGTTATCATTGATCAGGCGACCTTTTATGAAGCCTGTTTGGTCCGTATGAACTAAAGACGTCATATGCTTTTGCAATCTGATGGCTAATATCTTAGAGTACAGTTTGACATCGGTTCCGAGGAGGCTTAAAGGACGGTAACTACCGCATTCAGTGGGGTCTTTGTCTTTTTTGTGAAGAACTGAAATGAGTGCGGTATTTTGGTGTTCAATGAAGCTTCCCTCTTTGACTGAGTATAAGATCATATTTAGTAATAAGGGTCCAAATATGTCCCAGCAAGAAATGTACATTTCTGATGGGATACCGTCAATTCCCGGAGCTTTGCCGTTTTTCATTCCGGATATGGCCTTCTTGAGTTCTTCTAATGTGATCGGTACTTCTAACTGTTTAGCGTCTTCATCCGTAAGTTTAGGGAGAGTAATTTGATTAAGATATGTGTCTAATTTGTCTTGATCAAAGGTCGTTTCTGAGTTATATAAATCGGAGTAGAATTCTTTGAATGTATCGTTTATTATTTTGGGTTCTGTTACTAGAGCTTGTTGTTTCCTAATGGCAGTTATATCTGCAAATTTTGCATTAATTCTTAGTCGCATGGCTAATAGGTGACTAGGTTTAGAACCTTGGAAGTACTGCTGTTGTCTAGTGCTGCGTATTTGCAATTCCGATTTTTGTCTGTACATTGCTTTGATCTCGGTCTTTAGAATGTTAACTTGGTTATCTAGTCTAGTAGAGTTGTTGTATTTTAAAGAATTAAAAAGCGTTGAGTAAAGCGTTTCCATTTCAGACAGTTTTGTGTTTTGATTTTTGCGCAATATGGAGGTAAATCTATCCGAGAAATCCTTGATCATACTCTTTACCGACATCCATAATATTCTGGGATCTTGCACCGAGTTAGCATTATCTTGTAGGAATACTGTGAGAGCTTCTTTAATTTGTGTAATGAATTCCTTGTTGTTAAGCAGCATCGAATTAAAACGCCATCTTGGGGCCCGGGTAGATAATGTACCAAATGTTGCTTTCAGGATTAAGTAGCAGTGATCTGATAGCGCATTGGGTGTCATTTCCACTTCGTATTTATCAAATATTCTCGGGGATGCAAAGACGTAATCAATTCTGGATAGTGTGTTGTGTCTCGCCGAACGACAGGAGTACTTGCGGGTCATGGGGTTAAGTGAACGCCATAAATCAGTTACTCCTGTTGATTTCGACCAATCTTTTAATGCTTTAGATGAATTCTTTTGTTCGCTGGAGAAGGAAAGGTAAGTTTTGTCCATCCTTGGGTTCCAAATGGCATTAAAATCCGCACCTATTATGTATGAGTACTCGGGATGGTTTAACATTTCTCCTGTTAGTGAAGTGAAGAAACCCACTTCGTACAAATTCGGGGCATATACCGCTGCCAATGCAATTTTCCTGTTATTGTGTATAATCCTAGCTATAGTTATGCGCCCCTCAGCATCCGACCATACCCCTTTCAATTCGATATTTAATTTGCGTCTGACGACTATGGCTACCCCTCTAGTTCTCGTAGCAAAAGAAGAGTGACCAATATTATGGTATATGTTATCCGCTAACGTATTTATGTCTCCCTCTAAAATGTGCGTTTCGCTTAATAGTGCCACGTCCACATGTTCTTTTTTCATCAGTGTAAGCACGCTTTTGCGCTTGTGTTGTTTGTTTATCCCACCGGTGTTCCATACCATTATATTCAAACTAGCCATAGTCTATGCATGTTTTCGTGTAGTTTTTGGTAATGTTTCTGGAGTATGAAGCTACAATAGATGCACATCCAATTAATGAGGTCCCGTTGAGAGCTGAGCTTAAAAACATATATATATACAAATAAAAATCCCCTATTTTCCCCTCTCCCAGAAAGTCGAACATGCCTGTGTTCCAAGAACACATCCTCCGCGATTGACTTTCTCCCATGGTCCACCGGATTGCCCAACCTGAGCATTGTAATCCTAATTTTCCTATGCTCATTGCCATAGGATCTAACATTTCCATTCTATTGCAATAGAATGTCGCTTTTGGTCTTGCACCTTCCCTTACTGTAATGAAGTATTGTGATAAATAACCTAAAGATAAAAATTAAAAATAAAATAAAAAGAGAATAAACCTTTATCGACATATTCCTTTGAACCCTCCACCAACGTGTGGGGGGGGAAAAAAAAGGAAAAGATTGTAGATCAGTATTGACACCTTAATGTGAAGAACATTGGAAAAGAATAATGTAAGTTACAATATATTTAAAAAATATATAGTAATATTGACACCTTAATGTGAAGAACATTGGAAAAGAACAATGTAAGTTAAATTATATTTAAAAAATATAGGGTGATGAGAAGAAAAAATTTAATAAAATAAAAATCAATGGAAAGATATAGATAAGGAATAAGAGATAAATAATTATCAACGTGGAGAAGCCACTAGAACCGATTTAACTGATTAGATAAGATAGAAAAGCAGCGCCTTTTAGCGCTTCAATGTGCCTTTAATGGAGTGATTACTTAAATTGTTAGAATAACCTTGCTGTGCTCATACGTTTATGTGTGGATAATTTTAAAGTATTATTAAGGGCTGATTGCACTTCATTTAATTTATTATATGCTATGTGTATGCACACCGAATGTTATTGTTAGAGTTGTATGCTTCGTTGTCATGGTGCCTTATATTCTAGAAGGTTGTAGAATATACTAGTGCCTAGACTATTTTACATTCCAGAATGATCTAATAGACCCAGGGCATTTGAGCGATAAACCCAGAATATTCCAGATAGATCTTTTTGCATTGATATTTATTTGTCCCCTCAGAGACCAGAGACTGAAATTATAATGTATTATGAATCGTATTATACACAGTACACATTGTTATAGACGACTTGCATATCGTTTGCTACTTTGATGAACACAACAATGTTATTCCCACACTGGTGGAATGACCTCATTGATGAACACAATAAAGTCATTCCAACACTGGTATATATTTAGAGAGAGGCTTAACTGATTCCGGCATTTCCGTCATGCTTTGGGTTATTTGCTGCATTTTGAATCAGGAAATCCTCAGCATCAAAGGGTGTAAATGGACCTGACCTGCGGCCGTTATTGTCCAAGAATGATAACAGCGCCGGATATGCTAGCCTTGGCTTGTGGCCGGCTATGTACAGCTTTTGCATCACAACTTTGTATGGTTGACGTCGGATGATGGCCTCTCTGCTCAAATCTTCGTAGATAAATATTGGTTTATCACCATACTTCAGCTTCCCACGTTGGTTGCGAGCATATTTGATGATTTCATCCCTTGTTGTAGTTTTCCGCAGAGTGACAATGATGACTCTCGGCCCGTTGATATTTTGCCCCTGGGAACCAATTCTGTAAACTTGTTCCACTTCTGGCACTTTGTTTGGATCGGAGTTTTCCAAAATCGTTGATAACTCGTTTGGAAAGTTGATGTCATCGCAGTTCACTGATTCATCAAGCCCCACAATGCGGATGTTATTCCGCCTGTGGTAACGATGGGTTTCTAGTTGCCTCTCCATCACTTCGTTTTTAAGCAATTTTATTTCCCTCCGGTATTCATCTTTAACTTTTTCCATCTCTTCTCCCATCTCTGTCATGATACCTTCGTTCGCCTTGACTGCTTTTGTGTTTTCTGTCACCGAAATCTCCACTGTCGTGATTCGCTTTGACTGTGCATCGAACGCTTTCTTGACTTCTTCTAATTTCTCATCGATGTGATCGAATTTAGCCTCGATGCGATCGAATTTAGCCTCGACGTTTGCCTCGAGCGCCTTGATGTGTGTAATCTGCAGGTTAGACTGTTCTACCATCTGCTCTTTCATCAGGTTAGACTGTTCTACCATCTGTTCTTTCATCAGGTTAGACTGTTCTAACTGTTCTTTCATCAGGTTAGACTGTTCTACCATCAGGTTAGACAGTGTGTTGAAATCGGGTGGATTTCTGCTTTCTTCAGTTGACGGCATATGGTAGATAGATGCAGTGACGTTGGAATCCATAAATCTGGCTGCTCTCCCTCTCACGGAGCTTGAATCTGTACCTTCTTTTATGTTGGTCTCTATTGACTCTCTTTCGGGGACCGTAATCGATGATCCCGGTACGTTGTCCTCTTCCTTCTCCTCCTCGGAGCTTGTCGCCGTCGGCTCAGAACCAGCGACGGTTAGGACGCGTCTATCTCGTTTTTTTACGTCCTGCGCCGTTGAAGTTGCCGTAGTTATTTTCTCTGCCTTCTTTCCACCTTTAACCATATTGTCTTTTGATATGGTTAGTAGAGGGTCTTAACAATACATACGATGTGGTCTATTCTCTTTCTTTACTGTCCAAATAATGTTTTTAAACGAAATTAGCGTTAGTGGGAGCGGAGCAATTGCAAAATGCGTGTGCTACATGTTGTAGCGTAACCGGAATACGTATACGTTATTTGATCGTTATTTATTTTATTCGATATTTCTATTCATTACAGGCCCACTGACTCGGCGTTAACATTGGGAATCGCATTGAGAATGCCTAGGTGCAATACCGGCCGCATCACGCTAGACGGCGGTATCGAGCACCCTTTCTACCCTTGTATCATTCTATGTGGGACGGCCCCAGGTCTCGGGTTACATTTTTCCTTGTCGGGCAATACGAACGGTTCTGCCGGTTACATTGAAGCGCGTCAGATATCTCCGATCCATATGTTGTGGTGAATTATGCCGTCCAGCTCCCGGCCACAGGTAAGGGCGATTTGACGTAAATGTTTGCTTGATCCTGCAATGCTTTCATACTGCATTCATGCATTCATAATGCATTCATCGGGCTGATAACCGTTTTTAGTGTTCAATGCGAATGCCGTTACTGACAATCAAATAATAAGAAATGATCATGATGGAACATAATAACTATAATGTGGATTTGGTTCCGGAACAATAGCGGGTTCAGGAAGGAAACGGCAACGTCTACAATGTAATCGACGTATACTGCCATAACTAAGCATTTCATGAATTACCCTAGACCGCTCTAAAACCATACGTATATTCACCACGGTATAACACAGGAAAGTATGGATGGAAAGATTATCTCTTTTTTTTTTTTTTTTTTTTTTTTTTATTATTTCATGAAAAAATATTTGAACATTTACAGTTATCGATATCATACATTTTCCATCTCTTTTCTTTTTTTCCCTCTCATTTCCCCTTCCCCTCCCTCATTCCCACCCCATCCCCCCCACACCGAGGTTATTGACAAACACATCTGCAAAATATACAAACACACAGCATAGATGCTGCTGGGAAAGAAAAACAAAAAACAACAAAAATATCAATCAGACCCATCTGCATTGTTGACAAATAATTAGATAAAAAGAGATAAAGAAAGAACTAAAAACAAAAAAAAACTCTCTAGCACGGATGTGGCTGTAGAAGAAAGTCATCAATGATATTATTTCACTCTTTCCCCCACCCCTACTTATAGTGTTGTGGTAATTCTTGAGTAGTTTGATTCTTTTTTGCATCTTGACCGGAAGAAACTCAATGTCAAATGACTATAGTATTGCATCCATGGCTATAATATATCATTTATATAATTGTATAGATTTAGCTCTACAAACAAGGTGACTAACTCCCATCGTTTACAGCTTGGCAGTAGCTACCACAGGATAAGGATAATAGCTGGCAGCCAATGAGTTAAGGTATAGATACAAATACAGTATAATAATAGTGAGAGAAGTGACAGCAGAAGATAAATTCCTGCAAAAGCTGATTGATTGATTGATTGAAAAGTGTATTAACAGATTGCAGAATGGGTACAGTACAGTACAGCTCAATACATAACTTAAGGGGATGCAGACCAGAAAGACTTTCGTCTTGTTTACATCAGGGTCCCCCATTTTCAATTCATCATAACATATATGACACACACGACATACAGATAGACAGTACTGCTACATCTATACATTTATGACATACCAGATTTGCAAATACAGTACTGTTTGTGGTACAAAAAGTGTCCAGAAAAGAGTGTATATACATTTGACGTAGAAACTGTACATTGGAGGAGGTTGGGTAGGTGGGGTGGGGTGGGGTTGGGTGGGTGGGGGGGACTGTACATTGGAGGTGGGGGGGGGGGGGTTGGTTAGGGGGTGGGTGGTGGACACTGTACACTGTACATTGGAATACTGATAAAGCCATACTTGGTCATTTACTGTACAACTGGGTTAGGACATTTGTAGGGGCCAGTTTCGAATTGCTGTCTCCCGTAGGTGTTTCTTTGAGAGTGTTTTTGAAAGTGGGTGGTGATTCACATTCCTTTACAGCTTTGGGTAGGGCGTAAACGTGTTTAGTCCCTTGTTTGAGCCGAATCTGGGTTTAACATGATTTGTGGAGCTCCCTCTGGTGTTGTGATCGTGGTATTCACTGACCTTTGGGAAGTATTTTGAGTATGTACATGGGTACCTTGGTCGTGTAGTGTATCTTGTAGACCAGGCCCATTGCAAGTTGCTGTACTCTGTCGTCTACTCTAAGCCATCCTAGGTTGTCAAAGTGGGCAGGGGTGAGGTGGGTTCTAGGAGTCAGGTCAAGCAGTAGTCTGACTAGTTTGTTTTGAGATGTTTGTAATTTGTTTTTTAGTGCCTTTGAGGTGCTTTGGTACCATGAGGTGCAAGCATAGTCGTAGTACCCTTGAATGAGTGCTCCTGCCAGAGTCTTCAGGGTATTCTTGTTTACCAGAGAGGAGATCCGGTACAAGAATCGAGTTCGTTGGTTGACTTTTTTTATTACATTGGATGCCATTTTGTCACAGGAAAGATTAGCCTCTAGGATGGAACCCAGGTAGGTAATTTCATCTTTCCTTGTGACAATATTGTCACCCACTGTAACTGAGAAGCCATCGGTCTTGCTGAGTTTGTTATTTGAACCGAAGAGAATGGACTCTGTTTTGCCCATGTGTAATGATAGTTTGTTATCGGCGAGCCATATGCAGATTTTGCCTAGTTCCGACCTGAGGGTTTTTTCAACCTGTAACTTGTTCTTGTCAGAGACCAGCAGGGCTGAGTTGTCCGCAAACAGGAACAAGCTACGGACAAGGGTTGTTGTTGAGGAAGGGATGAGCATCGCTATGGAAACTCTGGTTTGTGAGTTTTCCCTTGACAAATATGTACCCATGTTATATTCATTATGAAGCTTGGTGCATGCAATGGTTGAGGTCAGGGTGGTCATATCGTCCATGTGGGCCAGGAAGCTGCTGTCCAGACAGTTCTCCTCCTACCACCAATCTGGATGCTCTGATTAAGGCTAATGCAGGCTAATGCCAATATGCCCGTTCCCAAAGATTGCCAGGATGTAATGTACTCTGGTGTTGTGAGACTCAATTGCAGGGAATAGGGTATGAATCTATGGAATGGCCCCACAAAGAATGAAAGTGTGTGTGTGTGTGTGTGTGTGTGTGTGTGTGTGTGTGTGTGTGTGTGTGTGTGTGTGTGTGTGTGTGTGTGTGTGTGTGTGTGTGTGTGTGTGTGTGTGTGTGTGTGTGTGTGTGTGTGTGTGTGTGTGTGTGTGTGTGTGTGTGTGTGTCTGTGTGTGTGTGTGTGTGTGTGTGTGTGTGTGTGTGTGTGTGTGTGTGTGTGTGTGTGTGTGTGTATATGTGTGTGTGTGTGTGTGTGTGTGTGTGCCTCAGTGGCGGCTGGTGAATTCTTCTCCAGGAGGGGCGCTATACCAAACATTTTGCAAACATGTACAAGGCACACATTGGCGAATATTATCACCATTGCCATCAATCAATATATGATCACAGTCAGTCAAATGCAACCACGTTTCCAATAGCCCTACACAAACACGCACAGCTCTCTCTCTCTCTCTCTCTCTCTCTCTCTCTCTCTCTCTCTCTCTCTCTCTCTCTCTCTCTCTCTCTCTCTCTCTCTCTCTCTCTCTCTCTCTCTCTCTCTCTCTCTCTCTCTCTCCTCCTTAACTGGTCCATGAGTCCTCTCTCTCTCTCTCTCTCTCTCTCTCTCTCTCTCTCTGATCCATCCAATAATAATCACATATGTATATCTTGTCATTTTAAACAAGTTACCATTCATTGTCCGGGTGATTATGGCCCCCCCGCGGCGAAATTAATTAGTTAGTTCAACAACAACACAGCATCGCTCTAACAGGGTGAGCGAGAGCGAGAGAGAGAGAGAGAGAGAGAGAGAGAGAGAGAGAGAGAGAGAGAGATCGCGACCGCGACTCACTTGTTTAGTTCAAACGCGGTCCAGCAGGGCTTGATAAAGTGTACAGTATATGTCCATTGTCCAGACTGTTGTCGATGTCCACTGTCCAGGGCCCTATTCCCCGTACCTGGTTCAACTATGTCGATCAAAAGTCCCATTATCCAGATTCAACTAACCCGATGTTTGAATCGGGGATTTCCCTGTTCCTCGAACGCTGATTCAGTCTCGTTCATTCGAACCAGACTTGATACCCAGGATAAGTGCGCGCGGCCGCTTCAGTTGAAAAGACAGCAGGTGTCGATCGCAGAAATCCTGATTTTCTAACAGCATTGATTGATTGATTGATTTAAAACTTTATTAACAAGATTGCAGAATGGGTACAATACAGTACGGCTCAATAGCCTCGCCGACAAGTTAAATGCATAATCTATAGGCACATTTTAAGTCCCTCATTACCCCAATCAATCAGATTATATTTATTTAAATGTAACTGCTGGCAATAGGCTTAATGGAATGAATAATCGAATGAGATCTTGCTAGCGAAAATAATTATTTCAACTCTTTCAGAATAAGTATACAAAAACAAGCCCAAAGATAAAGAGTATATCTAATTGATACGAATTAATAGATACTTATGAGGATATCTGTACTGTATGCGCTTAGGTATCATGTAATATAATAAATACATCGTTCCTAAAGTTTTCAGGCCGCGACCCCCGAAATAACGGTGTCAGAGAGCGGCGACCCCCACTATTATATAGAGGTGGTTGAAACATGCAAACGTTCACACGCACACACAGTCACACATGCATTGGAGGCTTTTAACACGCACAATAACTACACAAAATAACACAATAATCAAACAACCATAAAATGAATACATATAGCGTGTTTCATTTAGAAGGATAATGAGATGGATGGGCATAGTCTGGGTTTAATTTTGGAGACAGCGCCTCGGAGATCATCCTCCACATTCATTCAGACGTGATCTGTACTTATTTTTTATATAAGTCAGTGCAGATAATGTTTTCTTTCGAATAGGTAGGTATAGCTGTGCGTATTCCCCCTCAATTGATATCTAGTCGGCATCGGAGGTGGGCAGCGATCTGGGACGCATTCTCCATCAGAAACAAGCGGGCCTCATCCCGCAGCTCAAACAAGGTGTCGTGCAGTATAGGAAATCCATAGGCTGAATATGATTTATTATCATAATTTTAGGTCTATTATTTTACATTTCAAAAGCATTTATTTTACCAGTTTAATGTATTTTAATTGTTTTTAATTATAGGCCTATTTCACACATTCTATGAAATCAATACATTCTGGAAATCATCTCGCGAAAATATTATTCAGAATGGTATAATGGGATCAAAGAGCACCTACGGGAGGCTGCAATTCGAAACTGGCCCCGTAAATGTCCAAACACCCCCTCCCACCCACCCACCCCCTCCCAATGTACAGTTTCCTCCCCGTCGTATATTTTCTGTTAGGATCTCTGTTTAACAGTACTGTATATTTGCATATCTTGTATGTCACAAATGTAACAGTACTGTATATCTGTATGTCATACAGTTTGTCATAAATGTCATGATATATCTGTATATCTGTATGTCATGTATGTGTAGCACCCTGAAAATATGGCTATTATTCAGAAGTGCTGACTTGCCTTTTATCTCCCCTGGTGTACCAAGACATATTAACTAGTTTCCATTGATATTCCCTCGAACAATGACGCGGGTTCTCCTTCTCCTACCGGCTGGAATATGGATTATAAACAGTAACACTGGATCATATTCTTCCACCCAGTGCTTCCCTGTGGGGCTAGTTGGCGGTACCAGCAGGGGGCAGCGGTGGCAGGCAGAGCGTACAAGAGAGACGGAGAAGGAAGCAAGCCAACTGAGACGGAAGTGGGAGGAACGAGCCTCTTCGACAGTGGACTTGGACCTGGTCGGTCGTGTCTTGACAGAGCCCCCGTTGTGGACCACACGGCGAACGTATTGAACTTGAGTATATGACGGGTTATTCTAGAAGTATCCGTGATAGTGTGTGAGTAAGAGAAACCGAATCCAAGGACTAACGTCCATAGATAACGTGTTATAGTAGCAGTGTGTGCGGTATATTTAGCATGCTGCTAACGGCTATATTGACTCCAGTATACACCGGGCGCGAGGCGCTGAAGAGACCGGTGGTGTAGCCAGCCACGTAGCATAACAGTATAACCGAATAGCAGGAGGGCTGTCTGGGACCCACAGAGTAGCTTCAGTTAAGGTAGGGCTAGAGTATCGTCGTGCGTCGACCCAGCGCCGGCCGTCAACAACCAGTCTTCGCCGGCGTTCGACAGCTGCTCTGCACCGGCTGTTTTCTGCCAGCACGGGAGTTCGTCCCGACCAGCAGAGGTCGCCATCACCCAGCACACGCTCTCATCCCGCTACTGCTCCCTCTGCTCAAGCCCCGCTGGCTGGCGCCCGTGACGAGAGCATTCAACGCCATCTTGCTACCCGGACAGGGGTGGCGCGGCGAGGCCGCCATCTTGGTTGAGTACAATAGAGCTTCGATGCTCAGGATCTTATTGCACAGTACACAGTGTGATGCGGCCTGCGGGTGAAGCTAACGTTGCTCAATACAGTTCATATAGGGGTACCCCATAAACATTATATGCCGGCATTAGTATAGGACTTTTGTTTTGGTAAAGTGGGCCCACCTTTTTGATTTCCTTTGAGTGTAATAACGTGTTGGTTCTTTAATAATAATTCCCATCTAATTAACCCTTCCCCTGCGGGAAGGTTACTGACCAGTGGTGTCACAAGTAAAGCCTTAGAGAGGTATTATTCTTACCATATAATTAAAGCCTGAGAGAGGTATTATACATGGTACTAGCCCAGACGTGGGTGATGAGTTAAGCACATTGGTGTGTCATATAGGTGCCTAAAAGGTACTGAGTTACAGCTTGGGTAATGGCAAGATTCCATCCTATTTCAACATGCCATTACATTTTTGTAACTGCACAGTACAAATTAACATAAATAATTAGATGGGGTTCTGTGTGCGTGTCCATTCCTGTGCCTAGTATTAACCCCCTGAAGTCTAAAGTTTCTAGCTCCACCTTCTCAGAATATTCTCTTTTTTTTTTGTTACATAATGTAAAATTACAGATTCATACCTTCAAAATAAGCCATCAATTGTCAAATTTGTGACGATAGTTTTCAATCAATGTCCTATCAAACATTCTGGTAAAATCCTAACAACTTTTCAGTATAGGACTTGAACTAGATCCAAGTTCATTCAGCTATCTGATGAGAGAACTACACTCCCAGAATTCAATGTGATCATTGTCACTAGAACCATTTCACACCTGGAGCAAAGGCCCAGTCATTCCTTTGTTATTCCAGTGAATGGACCCAGCAGGAGGCCTAGCCTAGCGACAAGCGGCCACTACATAGTTGGGTATTGAAAAAATGCTCATATACACATAGAGAATAATAATCAACAAGAAACATCAACTGTATCAATTGTATTGTACAATGAACAACCCTATATATCGCTTTTGGATTACAATAGTAATACAAGGTAATGTACTGATTTCTTTTGATTTCTCTGTTTGAGAGAGAGAGAGAGTGTGTGTGTGTGTGTGTGTGTGTGTGCAGGGGAGTAGCTGGGGGGGGGTTAGGATGATTCCAAGGGCCCAGCAAATGCCCCAAATTGTTTTATAGATTGGGGGCCCCACATTTTTTTAATAGATTGGGGGCCCACAAATTGATTATTTTCATGGGGCCCAGAATCTCCAGCTACGCCCCTGTGAGCGCACCTTTCTCTAGAGAGCTGTCATCACCGTGATGCGCGCTTGAATGAACTGCGAGATAACTCATAACTCGTACACACACGCACTCTGTCTCTGCCAGTTATGTTGATGAAAAGCATGTTAGACTACTTTTAATACATAAATTAACGTTCCGTCGGGTCCCGTGTATTCTAGAGAATGATAATAATAATAATAATAATAATAATAATAATAATAATAATAATAATAATAATAATAATAATAATAATAATAATAATAATAATAATAATAATAATAATAATAATAATAATAATAATAATAATAATAATAATAATAATAATAATAATAATAATAATAATAATAATAATAATAATAATAATAATAATAATAATAATAATAATAATAATGCAGGACGCGCTGAAGAAGCATACATAGAAGCAGACTCGACATTAACGTTCCGTCGGGTCCCGTGTATTCTAGAGAATGATAATAATAATAATAATAATAATAATAATAATAATAATAATAATAATAATAATAATAATAATAATAATAATAATAATAATAATAATAATAATAATAATAATAATAATAATAATAATAATAATAATAATAATAATAATAATAATAATAATAATAATAATAAAATAATAATAATAATAATAATAATAATAATAATAATAATAATAATAATAATAATAATAATAATAATAATAATAATAATAATAATAATAATAATAATAATAATAATAATAATAATAATAATGCAGGACGCGCTGAAGAAGCATACATAGAAGCAGACTCGACATTAATGTTCCGTCGGGTCCCGTGTATTCTAGAGAATGATAATAATAATAATAATAATAATAATAATAATAATAATAATAATAATAATAATAATAATAATAATAATAATAATAATAATAATAATAATAATAATAATAATAATAATAATAATAATAATAATAATAATAATAATAATAATAATAATGCAGGACGCGCTGAAGAAGCATACATAGAAGCAGACTCGACACAAGTTTCGTCTCGACGCTGCGTCTCAGCGCACACACACACATACACGCACACCACATTATTCTGCGAAGCAGCTCAGTGTCCCGTGGATATTATTGCAAGAGATAATTCATACATATTATGAAAAGCCGATGCCGATCTGTTGTTTAGAATTTGGATGGGGGGTAGCGAGTCTCTGATACCTCTCACCTCTGCGCGGGGGTCTAACACCTATTCACAGCGCACACGCTTCTCTTGTGTGTGTGCGCGCGTGCGTGTATGTGTGTTTCGTGACGCGCTGTAGTTCTCTCGCAAACGGAAATAATTACAAGCATACCATCTAGCAAGAATTAAACGTATTTACAAGTCGTATTATGTTTAGCAAGTAATGAGACATATATAGTACATCTCAAAGCACTCGAAATTGTCATTTTTCTATTTTTATCGATTTCTGAAAATATGTACGTTTAGAGCATTTAGAAGACATTCTAATTCTTTTGTTCTCCGCCCACGGGAGCAATACGCCCCGTTGACTCCTAAGGGTTTTGGTGTGGGTAACGTTAATACAATTAACCCCTTCCTATTCAACCCTTCCCTTTCTACTGTAAGGTTTCTAATGTCACTGAGGGAGGGTACTGCTTGCGGGGGGAACTAAGTTATTGATTTACAATTCAGTCACTAGGTGTGGGAGGGTTAAAGGAGTAATTGGGGGAAGTGAGAGCGAGTTGGGGAGTACTGCTGACCGCCCTGCTGCAGGGGAGGAAGACCAGAGTACCAGACCAGGTTGGTAAATCCCGGGCCCCATCCACTCCCACTGCCAGCCTCCAGTTGAAGCTCCAGACCCAAAGACGGAGGTGCAGTCAGACGGAGCTCTACTGTGTCTCGCTACCCAGTGACTGTGCACACCCATTCCCACGAAGCAGGGATAATCCACCCTGCTACATATGTCATAAATGTCATTATGAATTGAAAATGGGGGACCCTGATGTAAACAAGACGAAAGTCTTTCTCTGGGTCTGCATCCCCTTAACAATTGTGTGTATTGAGCCGTACTGTATTGTACCCCATTCTGCAATCTGTACATTTCCAATCAATCAATCAATCCCTGAGGAAGGGAGCTGCCATTTTGTTCCGAGGGAGTGGCCAGCTTATATCCAGCTAACTCAACTAAACCTGCTCTGGAGCAGGTTCAAACTTTTCGATCTGTTGCCATAGCGACTTCGAAAATCCGACGTCGGGGAACGGAAATGTCTGGCTTAAGTCAAGCTATGCTGAAAATTATCCAGCTAACTCAGTTAGCCAGGTACGGGGAATAGGGCCCAGACTGCATCCAGCTAGCCATTATAGCTGCTTGTTGTTGTTGTTGTTGTTGTTGTTGTTGTTGTTGTTGTTGTTGTTGTTGTTGACCGAGTATAGCCTTAATCCTTCGAGAAGCTTTGTGGTCCAGGGCTTGAACTTTCCATAAAAGTGTCCATATAAATCTATTTAGTTAGATCCAACACTGTTTGAATGTACAGTATCTAACCAGCTAACTACTAGCAGACAACCAGACAACTACTAGCAGAGCGTATTTCCTCGAGGCGATGTCACGTGCCACTCTCAGCCAATAGAGTGACTACTTCGGGCACTAGACCAAGCGCCCTCGGATATCGTATTTGATTGTGTTATGTTGTACGTATGTATTTATTTACATTCTGCATGATTAATAAAGTATAACTTACTTACTGATGTGTGTGAGAGACATTTATGTGTGTGAGACATGAGAGACAAAGACATGTTCATACTCGCACATAGACACACGCATCTGTTTGCATGCACATGCAAGTGCGCACACACACACACACACACACACACACACACACACACACACACACACACACACACACACACACATACTTTTACCCCCCCTAATCCTCCCCTGTTTATTTCTTTTGTGCATAGGCTGTGCAGCATGTGCATGTGTTTGTTTGTTTATTTGCTTATGTATGATTCTTAACTGTGTTTTTATTTTGTTATTGATGTATATGTGTATATGTGTGTGTGTATATATATATGTATGTATTGTGATGAGCCTGGTGGTGTTCAGACTCGTCACGGTCACACAAAAACAAACAAATTAAATTGTCCACACAAGCACAATTTCAATCAATAAAATATATTTATTGAATTAGAGCAAATATAGTCCGATGGGCAATTAGAGTAGTCGTATAACAGTCCAAGGTCAAAACACACAAAACAGGCTCTCGTACAAAAAAGGTATTGTTCAATACTCAGAGTTTGTCTTCCGGTCCAGGGTCAGTTACACAAGGGGTTTCTCAGCCAGTCTAGGGTCCAGTACCAACGAACACCTTCTCGCCTTCACCTCTCCTCTCAACTACCTCTCACCTCACAAACTCTGTATAACAATTTCTCTCTCTCTGTACTCTGCTCCTTCCTCACCTCCACTCAACCATACTCTGTCTGTCCTAGTGTTTTATGTTATGTGTGTCTGGTGTGTGTGTGGGATGTGGGTGATCTCGTGGTGCACGGGTGTGTTCTATCAGTCCTAAGCAGCTGCCTAATTGCTTCTCCTCTGCCCATGGCAGTAGTATCTCCCATCCTTCACGTAGCCATGGGACGGGGATGATATCTGCCACAGTATGTATATATGTATATAAATTATGTATATATTTGTACTCCTGTTTGGGCCTCTTGGACCAGATCGACATTGTAAATAAGAAACCTGTTCTTAATGTTTTATCTGGATAAATAAAGGTTAAATCAAATAAATAAAATGTATGTGTGAGGGTATATTCCTGTACTAGGCTATATGTGTTTGTGAGAGAAACAGATACATTAAGTAGTGTATGTGTGTGTATGGTTTTGCCTGCATTATGTTTGGCTGTGTCTGCATTCATTGCGTTTGTGTGTGTGTGAGGTTGTGTCTATGTCTCATGTGTGAGGTTGTGTCTGTGTGGTTGTGTATGTGTACATGTGGGGTTGTGTGTGTGTGTGCACGTGTGCATGCACATCTGTGAGTGTATATATGTGTGTGTGAAAGGTGTTAGATTCTGATCAAACTGGCCAGTATCACGTCTTCGTCTGTTTGGCTCTCCATCCACTTCCTCTGCGTTGTGTACTTTTAATGGTCCTGACGTCTCCGATACTGGTAGATAAGATCCTTATCTCCGCCCCCGTTAGTGCAATCCATAAACCATAATACTTCCCCACCTCCGTAAGAATTCGACACTTCGACGACGTGAAATACCTTACAAGGAAAAGCGTGGTTTTATTTCTCTAAACAGAAACCTCAGCTCAGATGTTAACAGATTGTATTGTCCTTGAAGAGTCTATTTCTAATGATCTTTCGGTGTGTTCGTCTATCGTCCTTTTGTTATTCAGTCCAATAGTGGTCAGGCCTAGTTCGTTAGCCTAAGACCATCCTCGTGGTAGCCGAAGCTACTGGTGATGTGCCATTCTCCCCCCCCCCCCCCCCCCCTCTCTCTCAATGAGAGGAGAGAGTCTCTTCTGGTTTCTTCCCTCTTAGTCTCAGTCAGATTTTAGTCTGCTCAACACCCGGAAACACCGTTCGACTTATAGATGTTCGTCGTCGCAACGACGGCCCCGCATTCTGGTTGTCATGTGACGTGTTGTCATGACAACTGCGTTTAACCTTTCACACATTAAAATGCAGTTTCATTCACTGTTGCATTAAGATGAACCTCTCTCCCTCCTGCTCGTCGAGACAGTACACTCTAATCTCAGATGTTCTAATGAGGAATGTCAACAAACATTCTCTCGCTGGCAGTGTGGCTCACAACAATCACCCTGCTACTGAACCACCGTCTCCTGCTTCCACCGTCCGCATGCACTTCGACCTCTCTGACCCGGCACCGTTTTAGCTGTGGTCACTCCCCCCAATCTATACATCACATACATTGAAAAACCACAATTTTCTCTCAATCCCCCCTTGATTCTTATCACCCCTTCAGAATCATAAATCATTATTTGGTTTTTTAATTAATTATGCCAAAAATAGCCTGTGGTTGAAGCAAACCAACCTCGTCTCTCGTGCACAAGAAACGAAGACGGCCCACGGTCAACCCAGTGATCCTGCTGCCTGATGTCTGTTTGCGCCCCCCTTCGTGCACAAAGGGAACCGAAACCAACCACCAAAACCAACAACATCCAACGACTCATAACCATTGGAGCCCCCCTGTCTGCTCCCAATAATTATATCCTGTTGTTCTACTGTTCTCCCTCTTATCTACCTTCTATATATATATCCTTCTATACATATATCTTATATATGAATCCTCCATTTATATCTCATACTCCTAATCAATGAACACAGGACTTCTCGCTGTTGTCTCGTCTCTCGATCTCCTGATTGACTCTGAAAGGAAGTCCCTGTTTGTTCATGATTCACCGCCCGTGCTCTGTTGTTTCAAAACGCTCTCTAAACAGCGTCTCCGCAGGGAAACCCCCTCCGATGTCTGCCTCGTTCTCCCCTGGGCAAACACCGCCTGCGACCGCTGGACTCCGCCTCGTCGGCCGTCTCCGCCCCGTCGGTCATCTCCGCCCCGTCGGTCATCTCCGCCCTGTCGGTCATCTTGGTTGAGGCTCATCTCCACCGCCGTCGGCCCTCTCTCTCGTCGTGGACGATCTGTGTACCAGGCTGCCGTGCCTGGCCCCTGCGGCTTCCTCCTCCTCCAGTCTGTCTCCTGGCCATCTCCATCGCTGTCGGTGTCATTCCCCCCTTGAAAGCAGAAACACAACACCGGCAGTCTTTCTGTACACTCGACCCTGTGTTTTCTATTAGTCTACCGTGGCTTTGGGCCTGCAGCTCGTTCTCTATATATTTTTTTTCCTCTGCAAGCCCCTGCCATGGCCACGCCCTTTCAGACTGTTGGACGGTGTGAGTGTCCTACAGCCCATGGCGCTATTTGTTCTCTATTAGTCCCCCACCTTCTCAACACCCATATCTAATCCTACAGGGCTGTTCCCTGTTTTGTTGTCTTCCGGCGTGACACCAGCAGCTAAACGATACCCACTCGGCGCTCTACGTTTGTCCCACGGTTGACCCCCAGCGCGCGCCAGTTCTTTCTGGTGACGTGTCCCCTCAAGACTCTGCCTATTTATTAGGTGTGAGAAGGCCCCACTGGAGATCGAACTCCCTCTTATTTCATAATTAAACTTATTTAATTAACCTGTATATCGATCTTATTATTATGATAATAACATACAACCGAGCATCGCTCTAACATACAACAGAGCAGGTTGGTTCCCTGCTCCTAACTCACATACGTACTCGTACTATCATCTAACATACAACAGAGCTGTCCGTCGCCCTATACCCTACGGGGCTGTCTACCGTCGCCCTGGAGCTGTCACCGTTGCTCTATACCCTACGGGGCTGTCTACCGTCGCCCTGGAGCTGTCACCGTCGCTCTATACCCTACGGGGCTGTCTACCATCGCCCTGGAGCTGTCACCGTCGCTCTATACCCTACGGGGCTGTCTACCGTCGCCCTGGAGCTGTCACCGTCGCTCTATACCCTACGGGGCTGTCTACCGTCGCCCTGGAGCTGTCACGTCGCTCTATATACCCTACGGGGCTGTCTACCGTCGCCCTGGAGCTGTCCCGTCGCTCTATATACCACACTTTGAGTTCCTTTACAAAGTTCTCACATACACCACCGTGTATACACACAAGCAGTTGGTAATTTTGAAAAAATTCAACTCCTTAATTAACTTAAACTCTACATATTCGCCTATGGGTAATGGAAACTCCCCAGCACTACCCCCCCCCCCCTCCGCAATTAAACTCCTTAATTGAATTAAACTCTAAATATTCCCCTATGGGTAATGGAAACTCCCCAGCACTACCCCCCCCCCCCCCCCATCCGCAATTAAACTCCTTAATTGAATTAAACTCTAAATATTCCCCTATGGGTAATGGAAACTACCCAGCACTACCCCCCCCCCCCCTCCGCCACTAGGTGGCGACCTACTCCTCCATTTGCCTGTATTATCCCACTGCCCCCCTAGATGGCGGCCAAAACTCAGTCTAGAGGATTGTAGGTGACGTGTCACTTCCTGATTCTAAACCCCTCGTGGCTCTGCGGCCATTTTGACTCGGTGCAAATGGCTACTCTCTCAACAAACGGCCGCTGCCCTTCCTTCCAAGGCCTGAAAACACAGCTGTCTTTCCTCTCCATTATCAGGGTACGCTTTCTCAGACTAATACTCTTGCCTGATCGGACATAATACACACTGGTACAATCTCCTTTCGACTTTCCTTCTGTTATGAAAACAGTCCCGCCATAACAATTTTTCGATCTGATTCAAGCGCCCCCCCCCCCCTTTCCTCATCTCGCATTTACCCTCCTTAAACCAAAACTGTGCAGCCTGCCTCGTTTGCTTTTCATTCTCTGTAGATAACACCCTCGATTTTCACCATGGCTCTCTGCTCATATTATTACAGCTGGCATTCTCTCTGTCGAACTAGAAATGTTTACGTTTACGGATTCACTATCTGTTCGTTTTTATTTGGCTTAAAATCAAAACAACCGTGTGCACAGTGAACTCACATTTTTGATCGGAGCGCTGTTTCCCCTACAGCGCTGGTTCGCCTCCTGACCGCTCGACTCGCCGCTCTCTCCCAGGGCTGGCCGGCCTTGCTTCGATCATGATTCTCCCACACATTGATGACTGTTGTCCACTGTCGCCCCATTATTGAAAAAGTCTTTATCCGTTGTTCTTATCTCTTGCCATTCTCGGCACCAACAACCAACTGTTCCCGTTGTTTTAATCTCTTGCAAATTCCATCCACTTCCTCTGCGTTGTGTACTTTTAATGGTCCTGACGTCTCCGATACTGGTAGATAAGATCCTTATCTCCCCCCCCGTTAGTGCAATCCATAAACCATAATACTTCCCCACCTCCGTAAGAATTCGACACTTCGACGACGTGAAATACCTTACAAGGAAAAGCGTGGTTTTATTTCTCTAAACAGAAACCTCAGCTCAGATGTTAACAGATTGTATTGTCCTTGAAGAGTCTATTTCTAATGATCTTTCGGTGTGTTCGTCTATCGTCCTTTTGTTATTCAGTCCAATAGTGGTCAGGCCTAGTTCGTTAGCCTAAGACCATCCTCGTGGTAGCCGAAGCTACTGGTGATGTGCCATTCTCCCCCCCCCCCCCCCCCCCTCTCTCTCAATGAGAGGAGAGAGTCTCTTCTGGTTTCTTCCCTCTTAGTCTCAGTCAGATTTTAGTCTGCTCAACACCCGGAAACACCGTTCGACTTATAGATGTTCGTCGTCGCAACGACGGCCCCGCATTCTGGTTGTCATGTGACGTGTTGTCATGACAACTGCGTTTAACCTTTCACACATTAAAATGCAGTTTCATTCACTGTTGCATTAAGATGAACCTCTCTCCCTCCTGCTCGTCGAGACAGTACACTCTAATCTCAGATGTTCTAATGAGGAATGTCAACAAACATTCTCTCGCTGGCAGTGTGGCTCACAACAATCACCCTGCTACTGAACCACCGTCTCCTGCTTCCACCGTCCGCATGCACTTCGACCTCTCTGACCCGGCACCGTTTTAGCTGTGGTCACTCCCCCCAATCTATACATCACATACATTGAAAAACCACCATTTTCTCTCAAAGGTCTCATGTGGGATGTTCCTCAAAGGGAAAGATAATACTTGTAGCAGAGAGGGGTGTCGATGGAGCAGGGAGCAGCTCTAAACGGAGGAAGAGGAGAGAAGAGAGAGCAGGAGGAGAGCCACTGGGACCGTCCATCGATGCTCAGCCGCTTGTGAAAAATGGAGATGGAATCTTTCTCTATGGAGAATTACTGACATGCAAATGAAAGAGAGGTCATCTGGGGCCATCAGTCAGATCTGTCCGTCTAGCGTCTGGCATTCTGCGCTGGGGGACACGCAGCCCTCCCATTGGTTCCCCTCAGGGCACGCTTTTTATGTGCATTTAAACAGCAGGAAACGGCAGTCATGCTTACAGTAGGCTATATAGTCTATATAGATACAGAGTGGGGTTGTGGGTTTGATGAGAGGGGGTAGCACTTCTTAGCGCAAACAATGGAAATCCATAGGCGAAGCAAGTACCGTGTAGACTCAGCCATGTACAATCACATGTAATAAACGTAGTTTAGCTGTTGAATCTACGTGGCCCTCGTTCTGTTGGCTCTGCAATGAGGACCTTTGTAGAATGGACTGAATTGCGTGCTTATGTTCATGCCCCTGTAAAGGGACTGAAAGGAATGAAGCATGACATGATGTTGCTGGCTTCAAGTCCAAAGGTGTAATAAAAAATTGAAATATACATTACATGTTTACCCAATTTCACAATAAATCAATGTTTGCACCACACTTCTAAAGCTAAATGCATGGTTCCTTTAACAGCTAGCACTATAGAAAATACATCAAACAAATATGCATTGTCCCCGTAACAAACACAATTGGAAAAATACAATCTACCTGCCTGCAACATGTAAACAACAAAATGATTCATTGATAAATAATTTTTTGAGGGGTACCTTTCTAAAATCTCTGTGGATGTATTATTCTTTTTAAATGATTACTCTACATACAAATTGTATCTATAACACCTTTAAAATCCTAGTGAAATTATGTTATAGACTTTCAGTTTTTGGAAAAGTGGGTTGCTGTCCCCTCTCATCCAACCCCAAATCACACTCGATATTTATTTATTTATTTGTTTGTTTGTTTGTTTATTTATTATTTTAATTTTCCACCTCTCCCACTCTGACACCCTGGGGACATCGCAGCTAAGCTGCTTATGTTGTATTTCACTAGTCTAGTGCTGTTGTCCCAGCTGTGTTTCCCTCCTGCACACACTTGTTTCTCCCATTGTTTCCTTCACTGCACCTGTCCCCGGTTTGATCCCGGCTCCGGTTCTCGTGTGGGTTGTATTGCTATAAACAGATTATTTGGAGACTTAATTACCATAGAAGCACTAATTCTACACATTTGGGCCAGTACCTGCTTGTATTTTGGCACATATTGGACAACATTATGTTCATTTAACATTTGCGGCAGTGGAAGTTCTCCTGCAGTGTGAGTGATTCACCTCCGGCAGCACACACATCTATACATAAACATAGATACATTTTCTTCAAATACTGTGACTCAAGACTCCTGGCAGAGATAATAATAATCCTTTTTCCAAGTGCCTGGACATTTTGTTACTTGCGTTTAACATTAAAATATTCACATTCATAGCTCTCCCTTATTTTCTCCCCCTGCAAAGCAATACGAGGGTTAATTGACATTTAATCCAAGATATCCTCAAGTTTTAACATGCAAATTCGATTTAATTCTAATCCAATTCTAATCATCTTAACTTTTTCCATATTACTGTTCCCTTTAGTTGTTACAAATTATGAAGATTCATCAACTTAAGTGCCAGACACTGCAGTAGTTGTTGATCACATTGGACGGGGGTGAGCGCTCTAATGCTTTGAGATGGCTTTTCTCGCTTTCTGTGAGGTGGACAACAAGGGCATATTGAACGCGTCAAGTACAATGTGTCTTTTCTTTCAGACAGGATGGGAACAGACAATGGGCTGTGATGGTTTATTGTGTGATACCTTTATGCTGATAGATGTGAACCGCATGGAGGACAGTGTCTGGAGACATGCTGCCCTGGAGGACAGTGTCTGGAGACATGCTGCCCTGGAGGACAGTGTCTGGAGGCATGCTGCCATGGAGGACAGTGTCTGGACTGGAGGCATGCTGCCCTGGAGGACAGTGTCTGGAGGCATGCTGCCCTGGAGGACAGTGTCTGGAGGCATGCTGCCCTGGGGAGGACAGTGTCTGGAGGCATGCTGCCCTGGAGGACAGTGTCTGGAGGCATGCTGCCCTGGAGGACAGTGTCTGGAGGCATGCTGCCCTGGGGAGGACATTTTTCGAAAAGAAGTTCTGTTCTCATTTCGGGGGCCTTTTGATGAAGGATATCTGAAGAAATATGGGACCCATGTACTTTAAACAGTATACTGGCCCCCTTTCAATCAAAATCATGCATACACATTCAACTGAGTGAGATAATGCCTGACATCCTGGGTCTCTGGGCCTTTGGTGGTCCCGGGGCATCTGCCTGGTGTGCCTGGTCGCGGAGTCGGGAGTGGTATTTTGCGCAATACCGTGTACTTTGCACAAGCCTCAAATACCGGCATGTAGCTCGACAACCGCTGAACGGATTTTGTCGCATTTTGTCGCTATCGACAGGCAACAAATAAGCCTTCAATCCAAGCCATTTGCATATTCTTGGTATCATAGGGACATCTATGGACCTCAGGGAATGTATTCACAGTGTCAGAAATATTGTGTCTATTACTAGGCTTGCTTAAATTGTGATGAAACAAAGGAGAATATGAATTATGAATGAATGAATGAATTTTTGAACATATATTCTTCATATTCCTTCAAACAAATCACGGTATCTAGCTCCGTCAAACAGAACAATCATAACAACAAAAAATGTAATTTATTTTTTAAAACAATTTAAAAAAAAAACATTCAAAAAAGGAATTATAAACAAAAAGTCAAGAGCAATGTATTTTGTTAGCAGACATGTCCAAAAAAGGAGTAGAGGGAAGCTAAGCTTATAGATCCCTACCCCCTTACATTTACATTTGTTCTTCCATTAATTTTACTATAACATAATTTAGTATAATACAATATAGGATATACTTTTACTTATAGTACGAAAAGAAAAAAACTTGATTCACATAACAGCAGTGAATACAGTACAGAACTACATAACACAATATAGCATTGTTTATCCTCATTACTCATTTCTGTATTTCTCTAATGTGTATTTTTTAAGCTGCTTTTTAAATTGTGCCATATGTTTACTCAGTTTGATGTATTCAGGTAAAATATTCCACAACTTCACTCCACAAACAGTTTTGCACATGCTTTTCAGCGTAGTGTGTACCATTGGTTGTTTAAGATTCCCTCTCCCTCTTAAGTTATATTCTCCTTCCCTGTCTCTGAACCATTTTTTAATGTTGCCTGGGATTAGTTTGTATCTGGCTTTGTATACAATGAGGGCAGTTTTGAAATCAACTAGGTCCATACATTTCAATGTTTGTAGCTTTATAAATAAGTTATTGGTGTGTTCATAATATCCTACATTGTTGATTATTCGTATTGCTTTTTTTTTGCATGATGCATATTGGCTGTAGAGTGCTTTTGTAGGTATTACCCCACACCTCCGCACAGTAGTTCATATGTGGTAGGAAGAGTGTACAGTACAGTGTATACCGTGTTTTTTGGTTTAGAATGTGTCTTATCTTACATAAAACACCAACACTCCGTGCCAATTTAGTCCTGACATATTTGACCTGAGGTTGAGTTTGTGGTCTATTATTACACCCAGAAATGTATTCTCAAATACCCTTTCCAGTTTAATACTATCAATCATTAGTTCGACCGGTGTGTTTTCTTGTATATCACGTTTACCAAATATCATGAATTTGTTTTTTTTTATATTTAATGATAAAATTATGATTTTTCTTTGCATCTTTGACAGTGAATAACACCATGCTAATAATGACCAAACATTAAAACTTGCCACTGATCTTGTTCAGTACCTTCTTGAGATCATGTGTACAAAAGATCTAAGGAAATTAATAAAGGGAAGATGATTAAACAGAAGGTTTTGTAGATACAGTACTGAATTCTCCCATCCGGACCAATGAAATTTGAAATATTATTATAGAATATAGAATAGGAGGCTTATAAATTACCTTATTATAGCCAATTCGCACATTTATATATATATACATATATTATCTTTCAAATGCCCGAGTTCAATTTGGATTTAGTATCACCAGGCGTGCATGAGAACAGATAATGAAATCTACTGTAATGTACAGTAGCTTTTTAATTTTTATCAGGGTGGCACCATTTTGAAACTATTTTCAAATCTAATTGTTGCTGAATGCTAACAATAGGAAAGAGAAACTAACTGTGTTTTCAAATTTGTCAACAACGTTACCTTTTGTGGCTTATTATCCCGAATAATAAGTTATTGATATAATTCATACAGAACTCTGAACCTTGAACCCCTATAGAATCTTCCAGGAAGTGTAGTTCCAACGCAGATCGACAGCTAGTGATGTCTATTACAAAATGGCCGCAAAAAGCCTACAATTCCCATGGTTAAAAAATATCCCAAATGGTCGCCCTCGCGACTAGACTTGTCCGCATGATTTTTTCCGTAGCCTATGTTTGCGAACACGCTCTCTGATTGGCTAGCCGCGTACAGCGAAGACCCTCTCTGATTGGTTTAGCGCCGAAGGGTCTCTTCCGCCTTGTACATATTCTCTGCTTCAAAGTGGTTATGCTTTGGCCCTCTTTCGAAGTGGGTTATGCTTAGAGTTAGGGTTAGGGTTAGGGTTAGGGTTAAGGTTAAGGTTAAGGTTAAGGTTAAGGTTAAGGTTAGGGTTAAGGTTAAGGTTAAGGTTAGGGTTAAGGTTAAGGTTAAGGTTAGGGTTAGGGTTAAGGTTAAGGTTAGGGTTAGGGAACAACATATCAATTGTTGTTGAATATGCGGAGAGACCCTCGGGTTAGCATCTTCGCAAACAAAGGCTACGCGACTTGTCCAAATCGAAAAGTTTAATCTATCTAATGACACTTTTAACCTATTGCTAAACTAACGTATTGATGCTAATATACATTCTACATGCTGTTGTGACATGTTAGTGATGTTTTTTGACAGTCAAGATTTTTTTTATTTATGACCAGATGTCATTTCGGGGCCGGTACCGGTCCCGTCGGGTGCAACAGGTTAAGAGGTAGGGTTGCTACAATATCAACAACAATGTAATACATTGGTGTCAAATAACTAGATCTTATATACAAGTCACGGTGGAGCAGTAATATCATCCGTTTACCTACTCTACCACTGTACAGTCTTTCGAAAGTGGTTACCAGTGGTTACAGGCAGCCATGTTGGAAGAAAGCCAACTTCATGAACATTCAGTGCAAGGCATCTATTGTTTGGAAACATCACATTTTGGTTCTACATTCAACTATCAGAACACACTGACTAATTGAGACACATGAGTCTTATATAACAAGGTGCTTATTTGGTTGTAGAGTGGCCCACAACACTCTTGTTGTAGAGTGGCCCACAACACTCTGCAGGGCTTATTTGGTTGTAGAGAGGCCCACAACACTCTGCAGGGCTTATTTGGTTGTAGAGAAGCCCACAACACTCTGCAGTGCTTATTGAGGATATAATGCAGGGTGGAAGTGGGAGCTCTATGACGCTGCTAATCAGTGCAAGGTTGTCAGTTCAGCACCTCTGCTGGGTTGGTTACACAACAGCCAGTTCCATCATAATGGATTCAGAGGCAGGGGATGGGAACAGGTAAGCTACGCTACAGCTTTGGTGGCAAAGAGAAGGATAATAGATCTCACATGGAAGTCAAGCATCCTACTCTCTCACTCTCTTTTTCTCTCTCTAACACACATACCGTTACCCACACAAGTACACATACACATACACACACACACACACAGCGCGCGCGCGCGCGCGCACACACACACACACACACACACACACACACACACACACACACATACATACAGTATACAGCGACAGGCGTGAAAGCCAGGCAACTTACTGCTTTCTCTTCCTCCCTCTCTCTCTCTCTCTCTCTCTCTCTCTCTCTCTCTCTCTCTCTCTCTCTCTCTCTCTCTCTCTCTCTCTCTCTCTCTCTCACACACACACACACACACACACACACACACACACACACACACACACACACACACACACACACACACACACACACACACACACACACACACACACACACACACACACACTCAACGCGACAGGCGTGAAAGCCAAGCATCCTGCTCTAATGGATTCCAGTGGAATAAACCTTTCTTGGGCAGAAGTCTGGGACACTCACCAGCGAGGAAGAGTGAATTCAGGGGATGCAGAGCGAGGGATAAGAGTGTGGGAGGAAGGCAGCAACAGAGGGCGAGAGAGGTAAACAAGAGAGAAAGAATAAGAGAAAGAGGAGAAGACGGTAGAGAGGCGCGGCAGCAGGGTTAGAGGACAGAGAGAGAGAGGAGGATGTGATACGTGATGGAGGGAGAGCACTTGAGGGAGATGGAAGAATCGAGAAAGAAAGGGGGAGACAACAAATGCAAAGGAAGGAGAGAGAAGAAGAGACAAAAGAATCATCAGGCTGTAAAAACATAATAGTTAATTTATTAACAAAAAAAAATAAAAGAAATTAGTCTTAAACTGAACAGATGAGTTTCCAGCGCTTCTCTCGGCGGCAGGAGCCGTTTCCATGATGATTTAATGTCGTCTACGTCGGGAATTCATTCGTGGCGGTGAAGCATCATCAGTCACCTCCGATACAAATCAAGGCCATTTCCATTTCATTAATCCTCTGACTGATCGCTGTACTTTCAATGTCACAAATTATTACATCTGGCAAAGATGCCGCTCTTTTATAAGACCTACTTTTCCCCCCCACGTTCCCGGGGGTCCAATTTATTTCCAAATAGGAAAGGTTTGCACATTAATGAAAGTACAGCTGTCATCACTTTTGATATAATCGCCTCTGCAAATCTGTTCTTTGAGTCATTTAACAGGTTTTCAATTTGAAGCTCTGACAATAATAATACCAAAAAAAAAGTTATAATAAGAATGATGTTGATTATTCCGGAGAGGGAATTTTATTTCAAAGCAATGAATGGTTCAAATAAAAGTCAAAATTTTACAGCCACAGCCAGGGCTTTTCTCTCCCTTGTGTGTGTCAGCAGGTTCCCAGACCCATACACATGGTCGTTCCTGTCTCCACCTCACAACCACTGTCTTCCTGGGCGCGGCCTACACACCTGAGAACCCTCACATCATCAATGAGCCAGGATAAAGAGGCCTGCACTCCTGTCACTCCTTGTCCGAGTGTTGTTTTCACCTCCTGTGGTATAGGACTCTATTCAGACCTCAGCGTTCATGGAATCATGTCTTCTTGTGCCCAGTGACTTTTTGCTCCATACTAACTCTTGCTTCTCTGATGCCCAGGATCTCACCTCTCCGGACTACACCTCAACCACGGACCCTCACCAGCTTGAACCCTCATGGACCTCCCACACACACCCACCCAGTCTGTCGCTCCTCCACTCCTTGACCCTTGTCTCTGAGCTCCTCTCACTACCTTGGACCTTGCTTCCCATACTATCATTAAATATTCTAAACCGCTCCCTACTCCTGTCCTGTGTTCTGCATGGGTTCTAGAAAAGACACCTAACCCTAACACAAAAGGTTTCAAAGGAACTTTTAAACCCATTGTAAAAATAAATATGGTCACTGTTTTACAAACATTTCCAATGCAAACAAACCGTTTACAACCACAAATACAGTGAATATGTACCAAAAAAAACTCCTATTTTACCTGTTATCAAAAGCTCAGTCAATCAACTACATACTGTCTCCATTCTTATTTCTTTCTATTGGTGGTGGGGCATGGGGGGGGGGGGGGGGGGGGGTGAACGATGAGGTGAGTGGTGAGGTGAGTGGTGAGGTGAGTGGTGAGGTGAGGTGAGTGGTGAGGTGAGTGGTGAGGTGAGTGGTGAGGTGAGGTGAGTGGTGAGGTGAGGTGAGTGGTGAGGTGAGTGGTGAGGTGAGTGGTGAGGTGAGTGGTGAGGTGAGGTGAGTGGTGAGGTGAGCGGTGAGGTGAGTGGTGAGGTGAGTGGTGAGGTGAGGTGAGCGGTGAGGTGAGTGGTGAGGTGAGTGGTGAGGTGAGTGGTGAGGTGAGGTGAGTGGTGAGGTGAGCGGTGAGGTGAGTGGTGAGGTGAGGTGAGTGGTGAGGTGAGCGGTGAGGTGAGTGGTGAGGTGAGCGGTGAGGTGAGCGGTGAGGTGAGCGGTGAGGTGAGCGGTGAGGTGAGGTGAGCGGTGAGGTGAGGTGAGTGGTGAGGTGAGCGGTGAGGTGAGTGGTGAGGTGAGTGGTGAGGTGAGGTGAGTGGTGAGGAGCCAGAGAAAACCGAACGGCAGCCTCTGGTACTCATACGCTAACCCTGCAAAGGAAGCGTAGGTAAGCCCTAGGATGGAAGATCGGGGATGCGCATACGCATCCTACAGGTCTATGGAGGAGAACCAGACCCCCACCCGACAGTGTTCAACAGGTAGGAGACGATCCAAAAAATGCTGAACCTTCCCATGGGACAGGTCCAGCCTGGGTCTTACACCCCTCCCTCCCGACTTCTCGGGCAGAGAACACCGGGAGGAGAACGCCACGACGATGGCTTGCTTCGTCCACAGAGATTGGATCTCGTTGACCAGAGCTGTCACTGCTGGAGACCCTGACAATAGGGTCTGTACCAAACCTGAAAACGGGTGGGGTTGTGTAAACACAAGTCCCCGCCTCAGCGTTCTCTCCATCCACCTCGACATATGGTACTGCCGTAGTCATATGTGACGACACTCCCAACGCACCCGCCGTCACGTGGCGCAGGTCCCCCAGGAACTGTAGATAGTTGGCCCGGTCCCCCCGCTGTGCGTAGCCAAACCTGGAACCGTGCGAGGAGCGCGTTCCGTGTCGGAACACCTGACCCTGACACCACCCACGAGGCAATCGCACCCAAGGGGGAACCCCGACAGAAAGGGCCGGTCTGATACGGGGGGCTTCCGATGAAAAAAGCCCCCCCACTGAACACCCCTCCAGAACATGCTGAAGGAGTTGTTCTGCAGCCGGACATGCAAGGTGTAAGGCCCCCATGGGTTCCTACACACCGTAGCCCTGCAGTGATATTACTACCACCCCAAATCATGTGAGCTGCGACCACTTGCCAATATTTCAGGAGTGGGAGGCACCAACATGATACCTGGCCTGGCGAAGGCGAGGCCGGGGAAGCCTGCACTGTGTGCCTCAAAAGGTTTCGAGCCCCCCTGCTGACAACACTTAAGTTGACATACGTAACACCAGGCTCAACCAACACAGTTCAAGGTGTGGGAGCCGCTTGACAGCACAACATTCTCACGGACAGACCCAGGCTCAGCCATAAACTGGGTGTCAGCCCCTGTCCCCATGAGAAGCGAAAAGGGGGGCCGCCCGCGCATCAACGAAGGCACGCGGCCTGCAGCCAAAGGAAACAATCAGAGCCCACTTCTTCCGCTGGTGTTGGGGAAGGGAGTGATCGGAGAGCGGGCTGCTCGCGGCAGGACGGTGACGGCTTGTTTGTTCAAGCCGAACCCATCCTACATGGCCGATCCCTCGGCCGCCAAGGCTGTCGGCCTTGTGGACACCTGTCGAATCAACACCCAGGATACCTCTGGCGGGGGAAAAACATGGCCGCCTGTCGAGGGCCCCGTCATCGCCGCTGACGAGGCCGTGCTCTCTCTTCTTCTGGCTGCGCGGTGTGAGGCGGTGTAGGGCCTAGGACAATACCGCCCGTGCTCCAGCAGAAGACCAAAATCCCCTGCGGAGAGGGGAACCCTGAGCGGTTATAGCTTGCGGCTGGGTCAAAGCTAATAACGTCAACAACCTTGCGCGATGTGTCGACGTCGGCTGGCCCTCAAGGCCCCTCCACCAGACACAATTTTTTTAATAGAAAAAAACAGCAATTCGAACACAGTTCTAATCGTTGCCAATTCCATACCGTGGCGGTACAAGCCTTAACAGCCCACCAGCCACTCGCCAGGCCGACCCACCCATGGTGTCGGCCGGGCGGGGCATTGTTTCAATATGTCAAAAACAAAGGACTGATGTTAACACGGAGCACCAGTGGTGATTGCAAACAGCAACCTCCACTGTGGTGTGCACCATGAAAGGGTTAAATGAATAAAAGAGCTAAACCACAAAATACTGTAGAATGAGCAAACCCATACACACAAAGTTAAGGGGAGACGGACCAGAGCGAACTAGTCCCGCCTTCATTCAAAATATTCACAACAGGACACCAGCCCTAGTTTAGCCCATTTACCAAAAAAGGTAAACAAAGCCCCCCCCCGCACTACTCCCCCAGTACACCGATTGACCGTCAGTATGAATGGTTGAGAGGAGAGAAAACTGTAGCAAGACAGACCTTCTCATAGCAGAGTGACAAAACGAAACAATAGCCCACTACACAGGGCCGCCTCAGGGGGTGGGGGGCCTCGCGTCTAAATACGCACAGGGCCTCACATTTCTCCCAGGCGGCCCTGCCCTTATACTACTGCAGCCTAGCGCGAGGCGATGTGGGACCCAGAATAACAATTGCCTGCGCACAGACACGCAACATGTTTACCATGTCGGCTGGACCCATAGCCCCACTACCCGACGCCAACCCAGATGGGAACACCGTTCAACAAACCCCGCCGGAACACAAGGTAACATACCTGGCTAGGCAACCTAGCCACGGCCTACCCTGTTGTCAACCCATTTACCCGAAAAAAGGTAAATAGGACTCACAACAGCTACCGACTGACCTTCATTGATGAACCGGGCAAGAGGAGGGAGAGTGACAACATCTCACGGCGGAGACATTAGAACAGCGTAGCAATTAGCAGTAGTAATAGCATGCGGCATCAGCGATAGCATGTAGCATAGCATTAGATGTTTTAGTAGCATGCCCAAGACAGCTTGGAAACCGTTCCCTGCAGTGAACGTTCACCAAACCATCCTGCCCCCGGCGCCAACACACAACATGGTTGTGTAACAAAACAAACCAGCATTACTAACGTTAGGTTATGACTATAACCAAGTTCTGTTAGTATAGCGAAGCTCGGCATCGCTCTCTGCACTATCTCGCATACGTGCACGCGCACTGAATAAAGACCACAATGTACCTTTAATCCCAATATTCGTCTGACCACACCCCTATCAGCTTACCCATATAAGCAGGGGTGGGGCCACCCACTCTCCTCCTTCCCAAGCTTTCGCCACAAGGCGAGGTCAAAGGCTGCAGCGGCGTCGGATGCCGAGCTTCGCTATACTAACAGAACTTGGTTATAGTCATAACCTAACGTTCTGTATCGTATCGCTCTCGCTCGGCATCGCTCTCTGCACAAGGAAGGCCGGGCGAGAGCCAACGGCCGACAAATACACCCCGCTGACAGCCCCCCACAAACCATCAGAACAGGGAGGGCCGAGCCCCCCCGACCCACCCTAATGGCGGGCACCCCCCCAATTAGGGGCTTCACGGGAGGGCGACGGACCCGACCGTGCGAAGAGGCACTCAAGCAACTCAACGCACAGGGTGAGCAGACCGTGGCTTGACCCCACGACTACACACACGCACAACCCGCATGCCACCCGGGAACGAACGGAGGAACAACCTCGTTACTGCCCCCAGAATCACGGGGTCAAGGGCAAACCCAACCCCGTGGCAAGGCCGTAGCAGCGGAGCACGAAGGAAGACCCAGACCCACCAAAAGGACTGGACTCCCTAGAATGGGGGCCCGGAGAAGTCCATGATGCCAGCATCAAGACCCCACCAGGTGGGCACGTAGTGCCCCGCCCCCCACATCGCCAGCGTATTCGGACAAAGGCCCCTCAGTTACTGCACCTGGTATTCCCAGGCGGAATCCCATCCAAGTACTAACCAGGCCAGAACCTGCTTAGCTTCCGAGATCGGACGAGATCGGGCGTGTTCAGGTTGGTATGGCCGTAAGCCGAGCGGGCCCTGTCCCCCCAATAGTACACCGCCTGGCACACTGACCCTGCAGAACAGGCAGTCAGCATGGCCGTAAGCACACAAAAAAGGTTAACCAACGGAAGCAGGCAGCGCACCGGGGAAAAACCAGGCAACAGGCTGTTAACCCTAGCCTGGAGACTGCGGACGAGACAGGCGCCAGAGGGGACAGCTGAACACAGCCGCCCCGGCGGAAGGAGCGTAAGCTGGCGGTGTTGCATGACCAAGCCTCCATTTAAAAACCCCCACCCAGAGGGGTCGAGGCAGAGAAGGCTGACACGATTGGCAGACGTCATGAACGTGCAGGGGCACCCTCAAACGGTGAACCCGGGAGTTGACACTGCTCCAACACACCAGGGAATCAACCACCTCGGTGTTACCCAATGCGGTGGTTGTTCCTATAACCCCTCAAGAAAAAACTCCAAAACACACCTGCGGGTATACACCGGCTATACCGCAGTACAAGTGTTTCAGTTTCCAAAAAGGGTTAACCCAGGCCTACGGGTCGCAAACATCACTTCGGACCGGGCCTGGCGGTACGGGAAGCACAGGGTCACCAGAGGAGGTCAAAAAACCACCCCCACAGGCCCCTCTTCGCCATGCGTGAGAGAGGAGCGAAAAATTATGGAGAACCAGCCCCTAAGCACACCGTACCTGGTATTCCCCGGCGGTCTCCCAACCAAGTACTAACCAGGACCAACCTGTGTAGCGGCCGAGATCCGACGAGATCGAGCGCGTACAGAATGGCATGGCTGTAAGCCATGACGACAGTGCTGAGTAAAAACATACCCAACCAGGGTCTCCATAGCGCTTAACCCTGTGACACCCAGACCGACCTGGCATTTTTCCCCCTGAAAAAAGCCCAAGTCCCTCAGGGTACCAGAACAGCAGATCTGCATCCCCGGCGGACAACGGGTTCAACTGATCTGGACCAGCGTGACCAGAACCAGTCCCGTGCCCTAACCACGCCGACATGCCTACTCCAGGAGAAGGGCAGATATGCGTGTTGATCTTAACATGAAAAGAAGGCGCCACCCAGACGTTCGGACGAACCGCGCCTGGTGGCCCACCCCAAGGGCGTGAGACCCCACCACATATGTTCAGATCCATCCCGTCATCATCCCCCAGACATGAACGAGAATCCGTCGACAACCCACCCAGGTCATGGGATGTGGTCGTCGGAAGAGGAAAAACCCCCATCTCAGTTGCTTTATAAAAACGCTGTTTCAACCACAAGCAACCAAGGCGTGCCAGTCAATCGCCTGTTTACAGCGAGCTAGCACTATACGTGCGTCGGGACACACCCCCATCAATGAACAGGCTATTTAGACCTGTCATTGAATCCCCAAGGCGCCCAGGGGAACGACAAGAGGGGTGTGACACTCCCTAACTCCAACACTTCTGGAATAGAAAGAAGGAAGCATCAACAGTATGTATCCCAGTCTACACAGCCGGGGTAAAAAAAATTCACATTTTTACATCCCACCACCCTCCCATAGGAAAGAGACGGGGATCCCCAGAGAGACTTCCCACGCGAGCTGTACAGATTGAAAAGAATATATTGCACCTTGAGCCATGTAAAAAACTGGTTTTAGGGCCTCCGGGGAAGAGGCACTGAACCCATACACACTCAATAAACGAATTGAATCGAATATACATACAATAGAAAAGGACCCTTCTAGAGGGTCCACTCACTTTGACAATCTGAGGAGGAAGGCTCTGTACTCTGATGGAGGCTTCCTCACATGGAAGAAGGAGTCCGAACTCACAGAAGGCCTGAATAGGCGCTTGGTGAGGAGGAGCCCTGACCACCCCCCCTGAAAACAGATCCATCACATGGACCTGAACAGCACACGGAAGTCCTACCAACAGAGACGCGCACGGTGACGTACTCTATGGCGGGGGAATTCCTGCGGTGCACACGCCCAATATACCAGGCCGTGGGACCAGGAACTCCCCCCCCCCCCCGTAACGTGCCGAACCGCCACGTGACGGGAACCTTGAAGGACAGGGGGTGTACCCCTGACCGACAGAACAATGGGGAGAGGAAAGGTTACCAGTTCACCCCTTTACGACCCCACACCCATGATACGATGTAACGACAAAAAGAGAATATGACACAGTCATAGTCAGCTCTATGAAGCGTTTCACAGCTCCACACAGCGCATGAGCTAACCTGCTATCTGATTTTTACTAAGGAAAAACACAGAATAGAGAGGGCTCTAAGAACCCCGGTCCAACATACACATGTGCTTCTGTGGCCAGTACAACCCAGTTGTAGGTCACATGACACACACAACCCATCATCACCTACAAAAAATGGCAAAAACACTCAACAGAGGAACGCCGTTTTTTTCACAATGAGAGAATACATCATTCTTGATTAGTATCGACCACAGGCCTTGCTAAGCACACATGACAGCAACCAAACCAATTTCCCTTTAGGAAATAAGTTTCTCCAGCAGATTTAGCACAACCTCAGCAATCAAGCTAAGAGTTACATCGTATCCCTACCACACAAAAGACACAATTAATGCACAACATGTCTGACAGGAGGATGAAAAAGTCCCCAGGGAACCGGGGGGGAAACACAATCCTCCTATTTTACCCTCAATACGGCCAGTTAAAACAGGAAAACCTGTTAATGTGTGAACACACTGTTCATTGTCATTACAGTCTGAGAAAGAACATTCTTTTACTCACTTGTCACCAAGCATAGCTTCATAGGTTAGTTACCTTAGTTGTGAGTACACGGCCGTGTTTCTCACACAACAACCAGATCATTACATCCCGTTTGCACGGAGAAGCTAACTGCCAGTGACAAAAACAGCTCACACATAACCCGCAACGTATCCTAAATGCATTGTAGCAACACACGTTTTGGGAAAAACACCGTTATTCACAATACATTTAGCAAAGTAAAACCAGAAGACGTGTTATGAGGTCTGGTCAACCCCGTTCCTACCCGGAACGCAGATCAGCGAAGTGCAGTCACAGACACCGTAGGAAACACAGCCGCTCCTGTGTTGTCCGAACTGGGCAGCGTCACCGCCCCAACCCGCACTACAGTCCCCTGTTGATGCAACCTTGCCGTCCTGGCTCAGGGCAGGGTCGACGAAAACATCCCCTGTCAAGGATGACGTCGTGGTCAAGAGTGTAAAACATGTTAAAATCAAAGCACGTTCAACAGAAAAGCATCAAGCTAACGGCCGCTCCAACCGTTCGGGTGCTACTGCTTCTGCTCGCGAGACGCCGATCTAACGACGCACGCGATCAGAAGCGAGCTCACGGCGGCGCGCGAGAAGCTAAGCTACCCCGCGCCAGGCCATGGCCATAGCAGCAAGCTAACGTTACCTAGCGACCACGACATGCTAGCCCCGCAGCTAACAGCTGACTGGCTAATAGTAGGCCCTAAGCAGGCCATGCAGCGATCCAGCAGGCTAACGCAGCAGTTAACAGCTGACTGGCTAACCGTAAGCTATGAACAGACAGGCCGCCGTTCTGAACCTCTCCTCACTTTTTAAGAGAAAAGAGAAAACAAGATGTCAACACCGCTTCACAACGGTGACTTTACCACATCCGACGGAATCAGCACAGTACCAACTGGCCTGTGTAGCTGACTTTGAACATGAATCTGCCGCTATCGCACATTACATGCACATATCCCCTCGTGAAGGAATACTCTCATTTGGATATGAAAGATGGGGCCTTAACACGGTGACAGAGAGAATCCACTCGTCCAGAACACACAGGGATCACCAGTGTCAATGGTCGCGGCCCACTAGTTAAAACTATAATGGTCTCCAGACCAAGGCCTTCTGTCGCCTAGGTGGCTGAACAAAGGACCCTAGCCTGGGGCCGGTTTCCATAAACTTTGTCAAGTAGCCCCCATAGCACTAACAGACAAGTGGAGCCCGCCAGCAAACACTACTCACCCAACCTGGAACGCACCGCTTCTCACAACAGCGGCATGTCCGACAGTTCAGCTGTGGCCTGACAGGTTTCACCCCAACAAACACAGCAAGGAACTGCAGTTGAGAAGCATGCAGCGGCGTGCTCCCAATACGAAAACCGGTGGAGGGTTTTTAGAATGATCATCATCTTCCAGACACTCCAGTACGAAGACAATATCGCCGTATTTTCTCGAAAATAGTGAGAGAGAAAATAAAGATATGATGTCAACGTATCCTTGTTTCCCAAAGCTGCTCCTAAACCTTTCTTCCATCATGGTGTCAAGTGTGGGGATCTACCGAGGCACTTCTTCCTTGTGGTGAAAGCGAGAAGGAGGAGAGTGGGTGGCCCCACCCCTGCTTATATGGGTAAGCTGATAGGGGTGTGGTCAGACGAATATTGGGATTAAAGGTACATTGTGGTCTTTATTCAGTGCGCGTGCACGTATGCGAGATAGTGCAGAGAGCGATGCCGAGCGAGAGCGATACGATACAGAACACTAATACCCATGCCTGAAGACACAGGGCCTACCTGAGTACAAGCTGGCCCGACAGCCAGTCTTGTACAGCTGAACCTCGATGTGCTGTCATCAAACGAGGAACATCAACATAGGCCCGTCGTGTCGCCGAAAACATGCGTCGAAGATGCCAGGGGCCAGCAACCTCCGGTAAGCTTTCAACATTATGACTCTGATCCTTTTCATCCTGCTAGTTATCGTATGGTGCACGCATCCATTACGCTGGGACGAAAATAGAGGAAGAGTGTTTGGTGACCAGAGTCACGGTTATATGGGCGGTGCCACCATGGGGGCGGGGCCCCATACAGGTGGGGTGCATGTATTTGTTCGTGGGAGATACAGTAGGTATCATAGGAGATAAGGGGTATCTCATAAGGCTCAGAGCGGGACGCGAAGCAAATACGATATATAACCTGTGACCACACCTACACATACTGCTATAACTAGACGGGGGCGGGGGCAATAATAGCCACGTGTGGGGTTGTTATGCCTACCTTATAACTTTTGTAAGACTCCAAAAGGAATCCCTAACTCTCCAAGTGCCCGTCCTATTCATTTATCTTTACCTGCTTCACACAGATCAGGAATTTTAGCTGCCTGATCATCATCATCCCGTGATTGGTCTGAAATGGCCATATGAAAGAGGAGGGTATCTTTAAATTAAATCAACATAGGGGCGGCTAGGTGGTGCAGTGGGCAAGGCGCTCACCACCAATGCAGGAGACGCTGGGTTCGAGCCCAGCTCTCCGCATTGCTATAAGCTTGGCTGGTCGTTCATACTAATACAATTGGCAGTATTAGGGGGTGGGAAGCTGATGGGTGGGGATCGGACGTTGTGGACAGCGACTCCTACAGGTCGGTTGGTGCGCCTGCGCAGCAGAATCAGGAAGCGACAGGGGCGGCGTGCCCTCCAAAACGCAGACCCCCGATGCTGAGAGATCACGCTGTGCAGGTGAAAAGATGCGACTGCTGCTTCCTCGAGTACCGGAGGGGACACGTGATGTAAGGCTTAGTCCACATTGCAGCCGGCTTGTGGGAGGCATGGCCTAATAGCGTTCGAGACAGGGGAGGGTAGAATTGGACGATACGAAATAGGGATGGGAGAAAAAAATTGAAAATGGGAGAAAAAGTAGATCAAAAAAGAAATATTAGCGGTCAGGTGGCGTAGCGGAGATTGTGGTCGTCACCAATGCAAGAGGCTGCGGTCTCGACTCCCGGAGAGTCAGCATTGCCTTGGCTCGGGCTGATCGCTATACTAACTCGTTTGGCTGAGTTAGGGGGAGGGGAGCCGTGGGTGGGTCCTGGGCGTTGTGGACAGCGACCCCTACAGTTCGGTCGGCGCTCCTGCTCAGCGAAGGTAGGATCTGGTGAGAGGTAGTGCGGCCTCCCACACGTTACACTCTCCCAGTGAGAATCTGCGCGGCACATGCGTCGGAGGAAAGCATGTGACAGTCTCCGGCCTCTCGGACCAACAGTAGGGGAAAGTGCGCAACAACCAGGAAGGGGGTTGGGAATTGGCATAACAACTAACAGTGGGATGGGAGAAAAAGAAATCGGAAAAAGAAGGAGGGGGAAAAAGATAATAATAATTTTTTTTTTTTAAATCAACATACATTTCCATGAACGAATAGCCTAGATCAGTGTTTCTCAACTGGTTGGTCGCGACCCAAAAGTGGGTCGCGGGGCCATTTTGAGTGGGTCGCGGATGTGTATGTAAAAAAATAAAATAAAAAAAAGTCATTTTTTTCTTTTTTTTTTTTTATACTTTTTTTTTGCACTAGCTATCTTTGTGAAAGTGGCTTCTCAGCTCTGGTCCAGCTGAAGACAAAGCAGAGGAACAGATTGGACATTGAGCATGACCTCAGAGTTACTTTGTCTACAATCACCCCAGACTTTGAGACTCTTGTCAGGAGCAAACAACATCCCCAGTTATCCCATTAGTTCCCTGGGATGTTTAAGCTAAGAAGTCTGCTAAGAAGGATATATTATTTATTATTATTATTATTTTATTTCATTGTGTTTTTTAGCCCTAGTTGTACATTTGTTGCAACCCCAGTTATCCCATTAGTTCCCCCAAATTTACTGTAGGTCTGTTATGTTAAGCTAAGAAGTCTGCTAAGAAGCATAATTATTTATTATTAATTTATTATTATTTTATTTCATTGGGTTTTTAGCCCTAGTTGCACTTTTGTTGCAACCCCAGTTATCCCATTAGTTCCCCCAAACTTAGGTCTGTTATGTTAAGCTAAGAAATCTGCTAAGAAGCATAATTATTTATTATTGTTTTATTTCATTGTGTTTTTAGCCCTAGTTGCACTTTTTTGTTTTTATTTCATGTTTTTAACAGTGCATGAAAGATTGTGTATTACTGCAATTTTTTTTTAATTGTTTTTTTAAATCATAGTCGTTAAAAAATTTGGGTCGCGACTTAATGACTAAGGAAAATGTTGGGTCCCGAGGCTAGACCAGTTGAGAACCACTGGCCTAGATCACTATAAATCTCACCTCAGATAGCCTACCTCTTGTACTATCAATCTCCAAGACAGGGCTGCATCTTGACCATCAGCTCACTACATTAAGATTCACGCAGCTGGGCTCGGCTTGGTAGCGCAGTGGACTAAGCACTCGCCTACCACCGCAGAGACTCTGGGATCTAATCCAGCTGTCAGCTGTAATAATAATAATAAAAAAAAATTGTATAGCGCTTCACAGGAACCCGGAGTCGCTGACAGTAGGCAGAGAAAACAAAGAAAAACAAAGAAACAAAAGGAAAATAAGTTTTTAAAGTTTGGATGACGGGACAGTGGGGGAAGCAGTGGAGGAGGACCGGAGGGAACGGGTGGGGCGGTAAGGAAGAAGGAGATGAGTCAGGTAAGGGGGGGGCAGGCTATGGAGGGCTTTGAAGATGAGGAGTAATGTTTTGAAGTTGATGCGTTCCTTGATCAGTAGCCAGTGGAGAGAGTGGAGGACAGGAGTGATGTGTTCACAGGACCGGGTGTTTGTCAGGAGGCGGGCGGCTGAATTTTGGACCATTTGCAGTTTATGGAGAGAGCGGGAGGTGATTCCAGTGAGGAGGGAGTTGCAATAGTCAAGTCAAGTCAGCTTTATTTGTATAGCACATTTACAAATGACTAAAAGCCAAACCAAAGTGCTTCACATGATAAAAACACATACAATGCAGTAACAAGTAAAAATACACTAAAATATACATTTAAGAAAGCAAGAGCAAGGTGCAATATAAAAGAGACAAGAAAATTAGATAAAAAGTCCAGAGTAACAGCGGACGTCATATACAAGTGGCAGGCTAACTTTGGTCAAAGGCCAGGGAAAACAGGTGCGTTTTGAGCAGTCATTTAAAAGCCTCAAGGCTCTGGGCAGATCTTATATGGGGTGGGAGGCTGTTCCAGAGCCGGGGGGCAGCAGCAGCGAAGGCTCTATCTCCCCTAGTTTTGAGCCTGGTCCTAGGCACCTCCAGCAGCAGCTGGTCAGCAGACCTTAGGGCTCTGGATGGGGTGTGGTGATGCAGGAGCTCAGCTAAATACAGTGGAGCCAGCCCGTGTAAAGTGCTTTAAAAACGGTCAGTAATAGTTTAAAATCTATACGGAAACAAACGCCAGTGGAGTGAAGGGGACTGGTTTGATTGAATTGATTGAAAACTTTATTAACAGATTGCAGAATGGGTACAGTACAGTACAGCTCAATACATACAATTGTTAAGGGGATGCAGACCAGAGAAAGACTTTCGTGTTGTTTACATCAGGGTCCCCCATTTTCAATTCATTGTAACATATATGACATACATGACATACAGATAGACAGTACTGCTACATCTATACATTTATGACATACCAGATTTGCAAATACAGTACTGTTTGTGATACGAAAAGAGTCCAGAAAAAAAGAGTATATACATTTGACGTAGAAACTGTACATTGGAGGTGGTTGGGTGGGGGGGGGGGGGGGGGGGGGAGGTTGGGTAGGAGTGGGGGGGGGAGGTTGGGTAGGAGGGGTGGGTGGGGGACACTGTACAACTGTACAAGCAAAACTGTACATTGGAATATTGACAAGACCATACTTGGTAATTTACTGTACATTGGAGGGGGTTGTGTTAGGACATTTACAGGGGCCAGTTTCGAATTGCAGTCTCCCGTAGGTGTTTTTTGAGAGTGTTTTTGAAAGTGGGTAGTGTTTCACATTCCTTTACAGCTTTGGGTAGGGCGTTCCACATTGATGTGGCATAATTGCGAAACGTGTTTAGTCCCTTGTTTGAGCCGAATCTGGGTTTAACATGATTTGTGGAGCTCCCTCTGGTGTTGTGATTGTGGTATTCACTGACCTTTGGGAAGTATTTTGACATGTACATGAGTACCTTGGTCGTGTAGTGTATCTTGTAGACCAGGCCCATTGCAAGTTGCTGTACTCTGTCGTCTACTCTAAGACATCCTAGGTTGTCATAGTGGGCAGGGGTGAGGTGGGTTCTAGGAGTAAGGTCAAGCAGTAGTCTGACCAGTTGTACTTAACTATGTGTTCACTGTTGTGTTACTGCTTCGCGGCATAAGCCCCATAATACTCTCCCCGCTGTTGAAAGCCGGAGCACGGAGGGTCGTTGATGAGCGCAGCGATGCCGCTCATGGCGCCCCTCTCCCCGCTGGCGAAAGCCTTATCGCTGCACGGCTGTGGGGCGGCGATGAACCCCGAGTCGCGCGATTTTTTATTGGTTTGTCATGACAAACCAATTACATAATCCAACATATGTGTAAAGAAACAACATATTCCGGTTAACGGTATATTTTTTTAATGATTGCTTACGGTATAAATTAGGTTAACTGGAGCTTAGTATTGCTGCCTGGCGCGCGACTCGGGCTTCATCGCCGCCCCTCAGCCGTGCAGCGATAAGGCTTTCGCCAGCGGGGAGAGGGGCGCAGTGAGCGGCTTCGCTGCGCTCATCAATGACCCTCCGTGCTCCGGCTTTCGACAGCGGGGAGAGTATTATGGGGATTATGCCGCGAAGCAGTAACACAACAGTGAACACATAGTTAGGTACGACTGACAGATGCATTGCAACTATGTGTGTTACTGCTTCGCGGCATAAGCCCCATAATACTCTCCCCGCTGTTGAAAGCCGGAGCACGGAGGGTCGTTGATGAGCGCAGCGATGCCGCTCGCGGTAGCCCCTCTCCCCGCTGGTGAAAGCCTTATCGCAGCACGGCTGAGGGCCGCGTCACGGCTCATGCGCATGCGCGCGCTCGGCCAATCAGAGTGCAAAACGGCAACGCGGAAACCGAACAGCGTTGTAGAAGGCATAGACGCGGCAGGGAGTGTAGAGGGGGGGGGGGGGGGGGTTGAGGAGGCTGTGGTGAGAACTGGTCTGAGAGCAGAGATTTTATCAATAAAAAAGTTTAGAAAACTTTCACCGAGAGCAGATGATGGCACAACTGGGAAACATCACAGGGGTTTATGACGGAGTTAAGAATTTTGAAAAGAATCTGGGGCTTGTGGCAGTTATTGGAGACCAAATTAGAAATATATTAACTTTTTGCTGTTTTGACAGCATTTTGATATGCAGACAAGCAGTCACGTAGGATTTCGAGGGATTGATTGATTGATTGAAAACTTTATTAACAGATTGCAGAATGGGTACAATACAGTACAGCTCAATACACACAATTGTTAAGGGGATGCAGACCAGAGAAAGACTTTCGTCTTGTTTACATCAGGGTCCCCCATTTTCAATTCATCAGGTATAAAAATAAGGAGACGTGGAGCCTATCCTTATTCCACTTTCTCTCCGTATGTTTTGTATTCTGGACATATGGAATGTATCATTACCCAACCTTACTCACACTTAAAACTATGGCCCTGTATACTCATTCGTTGTTTTTGTCTGGCAGCATCGTTTTGTTTTATTTTTATTGTATTTACTGTTGTAAGTGTCTTTTCCTTTTACGGGTGGTTGGTGTCTAAACAGCCAAAGTGTTCTCAGCTGTGCTCCCCCGAATGAATGCCACTGATTCTTAAATTGAACAAGCATTCTCGTACACCTGAATTTGCTAATATAAACACCCTACCAGCTCCTTATAAGAGCATCCTTATATAGCTAAGAGCGAATCTCAGATAAGAAACCATTTAGGAATGCCAGAATTGTCCCGGAAACATCGTAAGTGGAGTTAAAACATTTTTGATTTCTTCATAGCTTTTTCGTAAGTGCGTTTGAGAATGAGGTCCAATACCTGGTTTAGCTCACGCATGCATTTCAAAGCAAAAGTGTCACCTGAAATGTAACGCAATGCAACAATGCAAGTATGGAATGGATGGATGGATGGATGGATGGATGGATGGATGGATGGATGGATGGATGGATGGATGGATGGTTGGAACGATTGAGGTAACCAGTATAATGAGTAATGAGGAAAAACAGTCTCAGTCAGAACAGCATGACTTTAAACAAAGAAATGTTACTATTATAGATACTATAACTGTTAGCTTTTATAGTAAACATGTTCTTTGATCCACTTTTTTCTCCTTTTTTTCTAGGATAGAAGCCTTGCATCATGTGTCCCCTCCGATACACAAGGAGGCAGCCTGTCACCTGCCAGTGCGGACTCTCATTGGCCAGGTGTAACGTGTGGAAGGCTCACACTACCCCCGCCATTTCCTGTCTCTGCTGTGCAGGCGTCCCCAACCGACCTGTAGGAGTCACTGTCCACAACGTCCAGATTACCACCCATCGACTTCCACCCGCTTACTGAGTTAGTATGACGGCTGGCCCAAGCCGGAGGCAACGCCGACAGCCGGAGTCGAACCCGGTGTCTCTTGCGTTGGTGACGGGCGCAATGTTTCCTTCTCACGTAAACCTTTCAGTATTTCATGTCTTCTATTGATATTATATTAATATTGCTATTATGATTGATATTAAATAGATTATTGATGATATATTTATCTTATCAAACAGACCATCTCTGAACATGATAGGACAGTATAAAACAAAACAAAATTAAACAAAGCCTATCCTGTTCTTCAGTGCCAATTTAACATCCAGTTTCCAAATGTAAAGGCAATATTCCAGACCAGTTATGGCAACACAAAGATATTTTCCTCTTGGGCAAGTTACAGTATATTTCACATAATTGTCAGCTCATTTTTTGTTCTGAGTTGACTGGCTTCCTCCAGACCTCAAAAGCCCATTTATCCTTAAGCTGCTGGAAAACAGCATCCTTAATCATGCCAATATTAACTTTTTATTTCTGGACGTACAATTCTTCAAGTCCTGTTCTCTGAAGTAATAATGTGAAAATATCCTGCCTAAAGGCCATACATTTACATATACCGCATAAACAAGCTGAGCTTCTTACATGGTTTATTATCGCTCATACTCAGAAATCGTATTCCACAATCTACCCACAATCTACCCATATCCCTTGCAATGGGTAAGATTTGGGAACAGAAAAAGTTGTCTGGAGTCTATCCTCCCAGTGTGTAGTCTAGTGCAGTGGTTCCCAAAGTGGGGGTTGCGACCCCTAGGGGGGGGGGTCGCCAGATGATTTCCAAAAAATACAAAAAGAAATACAAAAATTACAAAAAATACAAATAAATGTGTATGCAGTCAGGCCACTGAACTTGGAAGCAGGCCAGGCCAGTGTTTCTAGTTGCAGTTATATAACCTAGGTGGGGAACAACCAGGAGATCACTGCAACTCACACAAGTTGGAGAACTATCTCTCTCTCTATCTATCTCTTGCTCCCTGTGTGTGTGTGTGTGTGTGTGTGTGTGTGTGTGTGTGTGTGTGTGTGTGTGTGTGTGTGTGTGTGTGTGTGTGTGTGTGTGTGTGTGTGTGTGTGTGTGTGTGTGTGTGTGTGTGTGTGTGTGTGTGTGTGTGTGTGTGTGTGTGTGTGTGTGTGTGTGTGTGTGTGTGTGTCTCAGGGACGGGAGAAGTACAGGTGCGGCGGGGAGTGTAACTGCAACTGCAAGGTTGTTTTGGCTTTTATTCCATTGTAATACCGAGGCTACTCAGTGTCACAGAGCGGAGCGGCACTGCAGATTTACCCTACTCTTGGAATTCATTGCCAGATCCTCATAGGGGCGCTGTCTCGATAATGCAGTGTTATTAAAGCAGCGTGTAGCCGACGCATGAACCAGTTGGGATTCGAATAGACGCGGCCTGAAAGCGTCAACGCGGAACTGGAAATCCGTTGGTAAAAAAATAGCAGCCTGGAATTGTTTTTGGGACGCTCAATTCGCAGTAAAGGAATATATCTATGCGGTTTCCCTGGCGGATGGCGAACAAGCCAGCAGAACTATCCGAGCCCCCGGGAGGGTGGTCGAAGACCTTTTGCATGTCGGCGATGTATGCGGGTTAACGAATTGCAGAGGGAGGACTGACAGAAGTGGAGAGCTGCCTGTCGCCCATTCTAACGCAGGACCCTTGAGCAGACCTGACAGGTAAGCGATTTTAGATGTATCACTTTGGAAGTGTGCGGCTGTTGTCCGAATACTAGTGAACATTGAAAAATAAAGGCACGACATTTAGAGACGTCCCCGTCGTAGCGTTCTGGTGCGGGCACATGGGGCTCTCTGTGCGGGGGCGCAACAGATGGGGTAGGCTGGGCAGAGATGTATGCATCAAAACGGTTACATTGTTTGTCTCGCACGCTCCGCAGAGCTGAGCGTGAGAGCGCGGAGTTGGGCAGTGGTCTCCTCTAGTGAACGAGAGTGTTGGTTTACCAGAGTGGTAAACCTATGACGTTATTATTATATCACTTATCTCAGCACCCCCACTGCTGACTGACTTCCCGCGGCCCTGGTGTGTGTGTGTGTGTGTGTGTGTGTGTGTGTGTGTGTGTGTGTGTGTGTGTGTGTGTGTGTGTGTGTGTGTGTGTGTGTGTGTGTGTGTGTGTGTGTGTGTGTGTGTGTGTGTGTGTGCGTGTGTGTGTGTGTGTGTGTGTGTGTGTGTGACGGGGTCCTTCTCCTCTCCCCTCCAAACTCACACAAATGATGGCGTAGTCGGAAAAATGATCTTGGTGTTGTTTTATTTCCCAGCCTCCAAGGTGCAGAGGTGACATTTCAAAAACAAGTGACATAAGCAAACTAACAAAATAACAAAGTACTACCTGGTCTATCAGATGCGCTCCACAATAACGTCATATTGATAGACGACACTTACTGCGCGGCACTTCCCTAGTTACTCATTTTAGCAACCTTTATCTGGTGAAGCCCCGACACAGAGACAAACAGACTAACAAACACTCACGGCACTTCCCTCAGTCACCTTCAGTGTAACTGATGCAGGGCAAGAACCCCAAACCTTGGGCACGCAGCCCTCATGACACCTGGACTCCTCCCCCTCCACAGGTGCCACACATAATTAATTAACATGACTAAAACAGGTGCTACACATTGTGGCCAGCATCCTCTTCTATGCTGTGGCATGCTGGGGAGGCTACATCAACTCAAGGGACACCAACAAGCTCAACAAGCTGGTGAGGAAGGCTAGCTCTGTGGTGGGAGTCGAGCTACCTAGACTTGAGGTGATGGCAGAGAGGGGGATGATAAGGAAGCTGGCTGCCATCATGGAGAACCCCTACCACCCCCTCTACGACGAGCTAGTCAAGATGAGAAGCTCGTTCAGCCACAGACTCATTCCCCCCCGACACTCAACTAACCGCCTCGGACAGTCCTTCATACCAGCGGCCATCAGGCTCCACAACAGTGGGCAGCGACTAGCAGCCTCCAGGCTCCACAACAGGGGGCAGCGACAGCGACTGCTACCAGACATTGACCTGGGACTTATAGGAACCCAAGGAGGACAACCTACACTACCTTAAGCTTACTGCACCCTATGTGGATACTGTGATACTGTGATACTGTGAATAATGTATATTTCAGTGGATACCGTGATACTGTGAATAATGTATACTCAGTAGATAGTAAATTATAACACTACCTCATGCATACTGCACCTTATGTGACACTGTGAATAATGTGAATATTCCTCAGCTAGTCAGATAGTAAATTATATTGACCATATTGATCAAATTGTTTACACTGCCTGTGTTGTTTTTTTACTACCTGTATACTGTGTTGTTTTACTACCTGTACCCCCCCCCCCCCCCCCCCCATGCTGCTATGCCTGAATTTCCCCAAGGGGATCAATAAAGGAATATCTTATCTTATCTTATCTTAAATGATTTGCCGTTTCCTACACACATTATATAAAAACAACCTCCAACACCAATACCCTCACAACCCAATAAATAAATACATATACACAACCCAATAAATAAATATATGTATGAATGGATATATGAATGTATGTATAAATGCATGTATGATTAGATTAATGAATATGTATGCATGTTTGATTATGTATGAATATGATCATGAGTGAATGTTGTGTGTATGTGTGCGTGCGTGCTGCCCGGCGTCAGTGACAGACCCACTCTGTCACATTGTGTGTGTGTGTGTGTGTGTGTGTGTGTGTGTGCGGTGTGTGTGTGTGTGTGTGTGTGTGTGTGTGTGTGTGTGTGTGTGTGTGTGTGTGTGTGTGTGTGTGTGTGTGTGTGTGTGTGTGTGTGTGTGTGTGTGTGGTGTGTGTGTGTGTGTGTGTGTGTGTGTGTGTGTGTGTGTGTGTGTGTGTGCAGAGACACACACACACAGAGGGGAGGGGTGGGGATGTGGGACAGCGAGTGGAGAGAGAACAGCGCAGGTAATAAAAAGGATACAATGGAGAGAGACACTTTCTCTCTCGGGTTAGAAACAGGTACAAACAGAGACAGAATGGTTTAAAATCATCGATTTAAAATGTCCAAGAGTTACTAAGCTTTTTAATTTAATATATGATAACTATCAGCTCTACCTGTAATTATAAAAGGGCAGCGATTCGCCCATGAGCCAGTCTAATAATAATAATAATAATAATAGATCAAATTTCTATAGCGCCTTTCATAAAACCCAAGGTCTACTCCGCTGCTCTTTTATAATCAGTTTTTTAACATTTCTAGAGTTGCTGCCACTCTAGAGCGAAAAGGCGACGTTAAAGGAATAGTTCAGATTTGTAGACACTAAGTGTAATGAAATACTTGCTAGTAGTTTAGTTGATGCAATGCCAGTAGCTTTACTCAGCGAGTCCCCAGGTCAAAGTTCTGGCCCAGGAAGCTAAAGACAAAGAGCAAACGTCATCAGAGTGTTAATCCACACCATAACAAGCAGGCAAAAGTTTTAACTAGAACAGAAGACCGCAGACCTCGCCTATTTCCATGCTTCAGAGCGACGCCATGTGTTGGAATTCGTCCTGTGTGACTTAGTTACTATGTGCTGGGGCTGGTTCCAACATGAATCAGCCTGCTGTGCAAAGTGTCATCCACATCAGATCATAACTGTATGAGTTATGGCTGGTGTGGTGAGACAGACAGACAGACAGACAGACAGACAGACAGACAGACAGACAGACAGACAGACAGACAGACAGACAGACCACACGGACAGGAGTGAATGCAATACCCCCTCGCCAGCGATTCATGGTCACAGGTGTGAAGATAGAGATAAAGATAAAACATAAAGGATAAACTGTTTACAATCTGTAGGATGTGCAAAGTAAACTATTAAAGTGATTTAGGAGGTTTAGAATGCTGCAATATTGTACAGTTATTTATCTTATTCAGGATCCAGATGTCTTGTGGGTAGTAGCTTCTGTTGAGCCTCTCTGTGTTGGTCTTAAAGGAACACGCCAACATTTTGGGAAATTAACTTACCGTCTTCTCCAGAGAGAGACAAGAAGATAGATACCAGTTTCCTCTCCGTGCGTTCAGTAGAAAGCTATCTGTCTGCATGCTAGCCTAGCTTAGCACAATGAACAGAAGTGGACATGGCCGGTTAGCCTTCGGGAGGCCTGAACACTTAAGGTAACTAACTTGCATTCAGCGTTTCTCTGATTGGCCAGGTCATTTCTGGTCATGTGACATGTACGCCCAATCGCGGGACGTGAAACGCCCCGCGGCTACGCGGCAGCAGGTTGCCGCGGCATTATGCATACGCAATCCCCCCTGTTTTAACATCGATTGTTAGCTCAACTCGTTCCTCAGCTTGCTGTCGAGCCTGCGGTCAGTTGGTGACAAATTTGAATCACTTCAATTTTTTTTTATTTTTTTTTTACGTTTAATTAATTAGCGTCTGTCTTTCTTTCGCCGGTTAAGTTTAGGCATTCTTTCGGAGTTGGTTATGGTTAGGGTTAAGTTTAGGCATTCTTTCGGAGTTGGTTAAGGTTAGGGTTAAGTTTAGGCATTCTTTCGGAGTTGGTTAAGGTTAGAGTTTGTCGCAGAGCATGGCAATAGAATGCCTGTCTTTCTTTCGCCGGAGCAGTAGCCTATTTCCGCTCTGCCGCTCTGCCGCGGTCACATGGGCGTCGTGGCCAATCAGAGAAAAGCTGAACACAAGTAAGTTACCTTAAGTGTTCACGCCTTCGGAAGAGGTGTTAGTTGGACAATGTCCACTTCCATTCATTGTGCTAAGCTAAGCTAACATGCAGCCAGATAGCTTTCTACTGAACGCACAGAGAGGAAACTGGTATCTATCTTCTTGTCTCTCTCTGGAGAAGACGATAAGCTAATTTCCCAAAATGTTGGCGTGTTCTTTGAAGGCTCCGGTAACATTTTCCTGGCCTCAGGAGAAGAGAAAAGAAGATAAGAGAGAAGACAAGAATCCGTTGTTTCGGATGGCTGGTCTCCTTTATGATTCTCTTGTCTTTATTTGTGCACTGCTTTTTGTTGATGGTATATAGTAAATAGACTGCATTTATATAGCGCTTTTATCCATGCATAATGCCATGGAGCAGTTAGGGGTTAAGTGTCTTGCTCAAGGACACTTCAACACGCTGCTGGGAGTAGCCGGAATTTAACCAGGAACCTTCTGATTACCAGACGGCCACTCTACCTCCTGAGCCACTGTCGCCCCTTGTCCAGGGTGGGGAGTTCTCCTCTGGTGGTATGTTCAGCCGACCATAGCACTCTCTGCGGGACCTTGCACTCCTGATTTGGAGATATTGAATCCACATGAGAGAAATTACCCCAAGTCAGACATCTCTGTTTATTTATCTATTCTGCTAAATTAGATGATTTTCAATTGCAGGGCTGGCACTGGTTGCCTAATTTCCATGACTAAACAAAAAGCAGTCAGACAAGAAAGCAGACAGACAGGCAGTCAGATAGAGATAGATAGATAGATAGATAGATAGATAGATAGATAGATAGATAGATAGATAGATGTGTTGACAGACAGGATTGAGAGCGGTATAGACTTGGAGCCTTAATATTTCAGATCAAATGCATTATTTATACGAATATATAGCTGTATTCGCTAGAGTGCTCTTGGGTGAATGGAGAGTTTTTGTGACGGCTGTATGTGTGTGTGTGTGTGTGTGTGTGTGTGTGTGTGTGTGTGTGTGTGTGTGTGTGTGTGTGTGTGTGTGTGTGTGTGTGTGTGTGGTGTAGGTGTGTGTGTGTGTGTGTGTGTGTGTGTGTGTGTGTGTGTGTGTGTGTGTGTGTGTGTGTGTGTGTGTGTGTGTGTGTGTGTGTGTGTGTGAGTGCGTGCATGCGTGTGTGCGCACGCGCGCGTGTGTGTGTGCATGCGTGCGTGTATGTGTGTGCGTGGTTGGCAAAGCGCTGGATGAAAGACAGAGATGAAAGTGGCTGCCTGGAGGCCCTATCTGTCAGTGAGGGGAGCTCTGAAGTTACTGTACCGCTCAGGTGGCACACTGACTGATGTGTGTGTGTGTGTGTGTACTGTATGTACAGTATGAGAGACAAAAACAACTTGTGGAATGCAAAGGGAAAATGAGAGAGAGAGAGAGAGAGAGAGAGAGAGAGAGAGAGAGAGAGAGAGAGAGAGAGAGAGAGAGAGATTATGTCAAGGAAGCAGAAAGATAAAAGAAGAAAGAACCCTTGAACTTGTCACATAGCTCAGCTATCATAACAGTAATGTCACAACATCATGGCACTTCTTAGGATGTGAACAACAACATGCTGTGCGTGTGTGTGTTGTGTGTGTGTGTGGTGTGTGTGTGTGTGTGTGTGTTGTGTGTGTGTGTGTGTGTGTGTGTGTGTGTGTGTGTGTGTGTGTGTGTGTGTGTGTGTGTGTGTGTGTGTGTGTGTGTGTGTGTGTGTGTGAGACTCTCGTTTACCATAAGTTGAAATGTGGTTAAACTTGGTTTGATTTAGTTTGAGACGTTAACTTTTAATGTAAGAAAGTGGCATGTGTACCCATAGGTGGCCTTAGCTATACGTTTCACCCGTTTCAACCACTCGCTAGCAGTTGACGAAGCAAACACATCCTGGATTGATAAAGCAAATGCACACACTGTGCCAATGTGGATAACCGATGCACGGTGGAAACAGATCATCACCAACACAGAAAGATGTTTACTGACAAAGTCTTTTACCTTGTAGAAGAAACCTTGCTCCTGACGCACACCAAGCAATGTAAATCTCCATGGGTCTAGTTGAGTTGCATCGTGGTTAGTTTGGCACAGTGGCTACAGTAGCTTCCCGCCTTATGTGCAAATTTGCTTAAAACATTACATTTTCATTGGCTTCCTATTGTGACTCTGGGTGACGTAGAATATAATGCATCATATCTTCAGAAACCTCTAAATTTGACATGTCACTGTAGCATTATGTTGTACGATTTTACGGTTGAAAAGTATAGCAGAAAATGTCTCTTGTGTGCATGCAGGCTCTCCCCATTTGCGTGTGCCCCACAGTTTGACAATAGTGTGTGTGTGTGTGTGTGTGTGTGTGTGTGTGTGTGTGTGTGTGTGTGTGTGTGTGTGTGTGTGTGTGTGTGTGGTGTGTGTGTGTGTGTGTGTGTGTGTGTGTGTGTGTGTGTGTGTGCGTGCGCGCGTGCGCGCGTGCGTGCGTGCGTGCGTGTGTGTGTGTGTTTGAGAGAGAGAGAGAGAGAGAGAGAGAGAGAGAGAGAGAGAGAGAGAGAGAGAGAGAGAGAGAGAGGGAGAGAATTTCCTGAGAGCAGTTACACATTTAAGTCAGAGAGAGCAAATGTGTGTGTCATAGGGGCATGTTTCAGTTTATGTCCAAGGCCCGCTTTACATTCACCTGTAAATGTACATTGATCTCGAAGCAGACCCCCTGAACCTTAACGATGCATGTACTGGTAGTGTAACACAGACAGAAAGACACAAACACACACATACACACTCACACTTTGCACCTGTTACATTTCGATTGCGACAGCATGCCTATATCACAAGCTGGTCGATGAGCCTCAACCTGCTCTGATACCCCACCCCTCTCTCTCCCTCTCCCTCTCTCTCTCTCTCTCTCTCTCTCTCTCTCTCTCTCTCTCTCTCTCTCTCTCTCTCTCTCTCTCTCTCTCTCTCTCTCTCTCTCTCTCTCTCTCTCTCTCTCTCTCTCTCTCTCTCCCCCCCCTCTCCATCCCTCAGCCTCCTTGGTCCCATTTGTTGTGATGGGCCGGTGGAACGGAGGAAAACACGCCTCCTAGGCTCCTATTGGGTTGTATAACGAGCAGGGGTTGCAGCCTCTACGTTTCATCGCTCGGCGGCTGATAGAGTCGCAGCGGCAGAGTTCCACTCGCGGGTGCGCAAAAGAGACATACAAGTGTTATTACACTCATTTCCATTACCACCGGTGTGAGGCACAACAAAAACATTTCTGACTACCGACCTTTAGTCCATGGAAGATGTCCTTCGGAACGGAAGACCAGAGCAACCGCGACCGAATTCACAATTACTGTTCTCTGGACGTTGTTGAAATTTAGGTTTAATTTCTTGAGCGTTTTTTTGTTTGTTGTTAAATAAAACACCTGACTGTGCGCGTCGGGAACCTATGTAGGGATGTTGCGATGCTGTGCACAAGGAGGACTAAAACTTTGGTATCGACATGCGTGATCCTGAGCGGCATGACCAACATCGTCTGCCTGCTCTACGTCGGATGGATCACTAACTATGTGGCCGACGTGAGGAGCCCCAAGGTCCCGGAGAGGCTGAGCGGTGGCACCGAGAGGAAGTTCGAGGAGGAGAACAACAACAAGGGGGAAACTTTGAAGATCATACAGAGACTGGACCGCCTGGAGAGCGTCGTCAATGAACACATAAGAGGTAGAAACGTGTCATTTTTATTTATTACGATCATGTCTTTATTTTTTTCACCATTCCCATACAATCTTCAAACGACAAATGAAACACGACGGCCGCTACTGTATGTGCAAAAAGGACACCTGAGTGATAATAAAGTTAATTCCCAGAGGGGACATTGCCCCATTTGTATCTCTCTAATAAGGCGAGCTGTCCAGACAGTCTAAATACAGACATCAGAATAGGTCGTCCCGCCTCACAGTTCTGTATTCAGGACAGTATTGGACTTGTCAACGTTTTGATGCAGCCCTAAAACACTTACCTAAGAGAAACAGGTTGCACTTGTCACAACGATTTGCCGACATTATCCATCGGGTGTAGGACAGTTCAGTCAGTGTTTGTGAATAACAACTCCATCGATATATGAAGCACTCTCTCTCTCTCTGTAATAACAAGGAATTTAATTTCAGTTGTAAATAAGTCCAAACTCAATTTCAACATTGTTATTCATTCACACCACACAAAATAAATCGCATGATCATGTATTCTTAAAAAAATAAATAATAATAAAATTTAAATATCAACATTATCTGTCCATCATCAGTAAATATTATCAAACTCCTCTAACCTCGTCTGGTCCTTCCAAAGACCCAAGCGACTGGACTGTAATATATATATTTGTGGAAAAGGCTCCCAATTGTCTAGTAATATTACACTAGATACTAAACATGTAAAGGTACCGAGTTTGGTACCCAACCCCAGTTCCCTAGTTCCTCGTCATTATTCCCTAGGTCATTATTTGTGCCATTGTTTTAGTAAACTGTTAATGTTTTCCCTTTAGATACAGGCAGATATTTCCGATACATATGCAGATGTATCGTGGTGGGCCACCGCATTATCATACAGGCCCGCTGGAAATTAATTGCCCAAACCGATACAATATCATGTCACTACCACACTACAGAAAGTTAACCCTTTCACTACCACACTAGACACTACAGAGGGTTTTAAACCTGCTGTAGTGTGGTTGTGAAAGGGTTAACCCTTTGTCGTGTGGCAGTGAAAGGTGTAACCTTATGTATTGTCGCA
>NC_140182.1:45648533-45660907 GCF_963971535.1 Notolepis coatsorum | reverse complement strand
TTATTATTCCATTAATGCCTACGGCGTAATGAATGACCACAGTATAGGCTTATTATTCCATTAATGACTTGTTGCATTAGGATTTAGTAGATACTATATGCTCTGCCCTATGTACAGTATAGGTACAGTCTGTACTGTATACAGACTGTACTTATACTGTACGTAGGGCAGAGCATATATATAGTATCTACTAAATCCTAATGAAACAAGTAACTAGAATATATTACGCCTATACTGTTCATTCATTAGACATGTCGTAGGCCATACTGGCACACACAAGACTTGTTATGGAATATTAATGCAGTCTATTTCCATGCGATTAGCTTTAGTTATTATTTATTTATTCATCCACTGTCATTTCAGTGTTGGTGTATAGGCTATATAGTGTATTTCAATATAAGTTTAATTGATTAATGATATATTCAAAGGAATGCAGGTTTATATCAAACAAAGGTCTGTCCCATTGTATACCATTAAAACAGATATGTAACAAATAAGAAATACAAATTCCACAGAAGGCATTAAATAATTATTATTTTCAATCATTTCACAATAATTGCATAATTGTGTTTGAATATCTGAGTAATTAAAGTAATTATACATTTGTCCAAAATAGCTGGTTCAGATATGGTTAATCCAGCTGCCCTGTGATCAGATGAATCCATATTATTTATTTTTCCGACATCAAATGCGTAATTTCTTATCGTACAAATATTGTCATATTTATTTTAATTATGATTAAGTAATTAATTCCAAGGAGGCCTGTAGCGTTGACATGAAGGAATCACTATGAGAACACAGTCTGTCAAGTTAATAAAATTTTCAATTTGTCAATCAATCATAAGTGTGCTCCTCAGCACTCTTAAATCTGCTCCCAGCCACGCTCAAATCTGATCTCAGGAAAATTTGGGGAATCACGCTACCAGCCCTAATATGTCTTAAATGGGCAGAAATCTGCCTAAGAGGACATTTTTGGTCGTAAATCCGTTCGGGAATGAGACCCACCATGCTGTACCAAGAGAAAGATCACATGCTTGTGCGAGTGGAAAAGTTGAAAAAAAGAAAACTGCTAAATTGGACTCTACAAGGGCGGCTAGGTGGTGCAGTGGGCAAGGCGCTCACCACCAATGCAGGAGACGCTGGGTTCGAGCCCAGCTCTCCGCATTGCTATCAGCTTGGCTGGTCGTTCATAGTAATACAATTGGCAGTATTAGGGGGTGGGAAGCTGATGGGTGGGAATCGGACGTTGTGGACAGCGACTCCTACAGGTCGGTTGGTGCACCTGCGCAGCAGAATCAGGAAGCGACGGGGGCGGCATGCCCTCCAAACGCAGACCCCCGACGCTGAGAGATCGCGCTGTGCAGGTGAAAAGATGCGACTGCTGCTTCCTCGAGTACCGGAGGGGACACGTGATGCAAGGCTTAGTCCACATTGCAGCAGGCTTGTGGGAGGCATGGCCTAACAGCGTCCGAGACAGGGGAGGGTAGAATTGGACGATACGAAATTGGGATGGGAGAAAAAGAGAAAATGGGAGAAAAAGTTGATAAAAAAAAAATATTGGACTCTACAAAGAGATAGGAAATGTATTCAGGTTGTAGATTATAAAACAACAAACATAAGCTAAATGGATATAGCCTCACCACCACAATGAAATATAGGAATGGAGACATGTTTCCTTTGTTTAATTGATTGACTGGGCTTTTGATTCAAAAACACTACACAACAGTTGAATATGAATTGTTTATTGTTTTTCTTTTTCTGTATTTTGTGGCTGTGAAAGGTTTGTTTATGTTGGCATTGTTTGTAAATATTGGAGTCAAACATACCTACACAAGTATATAAAACAGTAAACATTGTGCTATACAATTGATTGCTTGTGTACTTGGTATGAAATCACATAGGGGGATAATTCTGAAGATATTTCAGGTTTCAAAACGTTTTCCCCCAGCGCCTAAATAACTGGAACTGCCAAATGCATATCAAGACAAAGGCAAACATAATTTTCCATATTATGTGTCCTTTAAATAAATATCCTAGATGTGCAGGACAGGTCACAGAGAAGTTAGATTCTGTTTAAATGTGTGTGCAAAGTGTGTGCTTGTTTCCCTTGCTCCAATGTTATCATTGCAATACGAATCTGAGCACACTTTGGATTAAGCAGAATGAGGCAATTAAATCATCATTAATTAATTAGTTGTCAGACAATAATCAAAAGTCATGATAGCAGCAGCCCTACCCTTGGACCCATAGACATAAAACACATTGTATTCATAAAAAATACATGCATGTCAATACAAAAACAATGTCCCCCCCCCCTCCCAAGTAACCGTTTTAAAACAGGCTTTTTCTTTTATTCAACAGCGGCAACATGCAGTGAGCTTCTTCATAGCCAGATAAAGTTGTTATCTGGAATCGGGGGAAATGCCTGAAACATTTGGATTTCTAACGCTTGGCGAGTCTGTCACTGCCTCTCACTGTCATCCAAGTCCCTCAGAGGCTTATAGAGAGGCCTCTGCCCCGAGGCAGCCAACAGACTGGAGACCTGGCACGCTGCCTAGCAAGCAGGCTAACATTAGCAATCGCTGTTACCACAGAAAACGCTGTTAAAGAGCGCAGTGAGAAAGTTTCATCAGGTTCATCTTCAAAGGCTTGTTAGGTGAGTTGTCCATAGCGAACAGTATGTGCTAGCGCTTCCACTACAGCTTATGGGTATGAGCCTCCTAAAGCTGGTATTCAGCCCCCTTAAGCCCGGGACACAGGGTGCTGAAGCACCCGCCAAGTGTCCGTTTTGGAGCGGGCAGAAGTGTCCGTTTTGGAGTGAGCAGAAGTGTCCGTTTTGGAGTGAGCAGAAGTGTCCGTTTTGGAGTGAGCAGAAGTGTCAGTTTTGGAGTGACAGTCAACAAGGGATTCTGCTCCGATCACATCTAGAGGTGCTCGCGGAGGAGGCACTTTGTGTGCTGTGTGTCTCTGGTGTTACGCCTGGTATTAGCTATTCTGTAGCACTGTAGTGAAGTTGGAGAATATTTTAGCTTTTAAATATAACACTTCCTGCGGGCCAATCATAAAGCAGCAATAGTGACATGACAGTGTTCTGTAGGACATGGAATTTGACATTACAGTACATTAATCTGTCTCTTCTGGTTTCCTCAACCGGAGCTTGAATCATTTGTCCCTGAGGCTGTTCTGTTGCTCAATCTGCAACTGGTGGTGCTTTGAGGGAAGACTCATCTGGAACATTTGGAACAACACTGTTATTCGGTGTAACTGTGTCTCCCCTGTATTCGTTCAGTGGTGGGCCACCTCAGCAAGAAAACAGCATCTGTTGCTAAAGAAAATGTTAATTATGAAATATAAAAAAGAATCAAATGTATAATTCCTCTCCAAAATGTCCAAAAAGTACATTTAGAAGTAGGCAAAACCTTTTTCTTTTACCATGATATCCAAATAAGAATACATTTAGTGCAGCAAGTCAAGTCAAGTGTTCCTTTATTAATCCCCTTGGGGAAATAAATTTTACAACCATTCTACAACCAAAACCGGGACTGAAACTGGCACCAAAACCAGGTCAGACATGGAGCCAGAATTACTCAATTACACCCAGCTACTGTATCACTGCTATATGAACACTTAACACATGCCATCACTTAGACAAACGGATAGTAGTTCATACTGAGGCGTCCCCTACGGCCAGGATGGACTTTACTGCAGCGCTGTAGCAGAGAAGACAGGCCTGCCTGGAACTACTGAGATAGATGCAAATCTTTACGACATGCAAAACAATGTGTCTGTCTCCTGGTGTGTGCCTGATTTATTAAGAGTCTGACGTGCAAATAAGGTGGCTATTATACCTACTTTCATGTTTATATTTTGACTTATGTTGTCTCTATTTGCACTAATAAATGCTGCTGCAATCACCAATACAACATTATTCAATGGAATTCTTGGAACGTTGTTACCGCAAAATTACCCTGATATATTGTGCTATTATTTCAAGGCAATTTTGATCCAACCCTAGTGTAGATATGCAAGTGTGCACACGGGGCATACAAATGTGAGGCAAGTAATCTCAAAAGTAGCCGGAAGTATTCCGATTATGAGTGACACCCTAGATGCTGCCGCCTTGTAGCTAAATCCCAGCTTCCAACTCTTTGGAGGGAAGACTTTCACATGCATTAAGCTTCTCTCAGTCAGATGAAGTTGTTTTCCCCGAGTTGCAGGAAATGCCTGAAACATGCGGATGTCTTAAGTATTAGTCAGTGTTGCCACAACCTCTCACTGTCACACAAGTCCCACAGCAGCTAAGAGAAGTCTGCCCTGAGGCTGATCTCCTGCCTCTGGGCCTTGTATGGACTGAATTCTTCGTTTTGAGCTGGAGATATTTCCACTCTGTTGTAAATCCTTCCCATAAAAAAGGTGAAGTGTTATTGTTCCAGATCAAGGTGTGTTCCCTGCATCAGATGCTATGCGGGAGAGGAATATACAGGTATGGTGCCGGCGAATATCGGCCTTGTTGTCTTGTGCCGTGGCACACTTGCCGTGGCGACACAACTGAATTCCAAGACGCACCACACTAACCGCTTGTCAATGTCACTCAAAGCTTTTGCGGGTCAAACAATAGGACCGGTAAACCCACTTGTTTCTTGTTTTTTTGCTCAAACAATTAACCTCTTATCTGGCACCGACCCGGCCCCGGGACCTCTTGAGGACGATTTGCCCACCGGCGCGACGCGCCACTTTGCCGACCTCTAGTGGCTCGGGTCTGCATTTTTTTTAATAAATACAATATATATATAGATAGCCCTATTTGTTGCCTGTCGATTGCCCCTTCAGGTGACAAAATCCATTCAGAGGTTCTCGAGTTACATACGATTTTTTTTGGAAATACTATATTTGGATATTGCAACTACTACAGAAAAACGTGAGTAACACGTTTTTCTACAACTCAAGTTCAGACCTATGTTACTCTATTTCATTAGAACTAAAAGTGATCTTATTGTATCAGAAACTTCAGAATGTTATCTTTCAAAGAGAGCCCCTTCCCACATTCCGTGACTGCGGATTCAAAAGCCCCTGGCTTGCACATTGCAGTCACGGAAGGGGCTAGGCTTATGCATGTGCTATAAGTATAAAGTATAAAGATACGCTTTTCAAAAAAGGTATGCGGTCCTCAAGTTCAAGTTTAGAAATGGACACTTTTCTGGGCGGGAGGCTAAAATGATTTGGAAACAAAAAGATGCACGAAATGCCAATTAATCAAAAGTGGCGAGGAGCTCATTCGATTTATATTAGCGGGCAGATGGGATGAGTTTGTTAGAAACATCTAATGGTTCCTCAGCTTGTTCCTGTCACACACCAGTGAGCCTGGAAACCGCTGCTGAATGCCATAATCTTTCCAAAGCAAAGAGCTCCAGGCTCTCAAGCCCTCAGCACATGGTAGAATTACAGAAGGAGTCTTTCCAGTCTGTGGAATAACCCTTAGCTTTGGGAAGATTATTGCAAATGTGTCAATCCGCCACTGGGGCTCAGTGTAACCTCAGTCCCTCAGACGACTGCAGCAGAGGTCCCTCCGGGCTGCTCTTTGGCTCTGTAGACTTTCAAAGTGCTGTGAGATTCTTCAATGTCGTTAGTTTGAGAAATATCCCACATTCCAATACTGTTACACCTCTTTGTAGTGGATCTTATCTTAAAGGAATGCTCCCTAATTGTTTCACAATAACAGCGTGTTTAGGTTTATTAATATGAATACTTGAAGGCCTGGCCCAGCACCTAAATTACATTTAAGACAAATCCATACAAAGACTAGGCAAAACCCATTTTCCATACTATATCCCTTTAAAGGAGCACTCCATCAACCCGTCTGACTCTGGGGAAGATGACAAATAAGTGAATTTCCCCAAATACTGGGACTGCTCTTTAATCTGATGATTAAATGTGATAATGCTTAATCTGAAGATTTACAGTAAATTGATACTCCTTAATCTGATACTTCTTAATCTGAATACTTAATCTGATCATCTTTAATATTACTATTTCATCTGAAGACTTAATCTGATACTCCTCAATATGATACTACTTAATCTGAAGATTTAATATGATATTCCTTAATTTGATATTCCTTAATATCATATTCCTTAATATGATACTCCTTAATCTGAAGATTTAATCTGATACTCCTTAATCTGATACTCATTGCCATTTGGCCAGGGTTTGAAGTCTTCACATTAATAAACCTAAACACCCTGTTATTGTTCAAAGAATAATTTTTACATGCAATGAATTAGCTTTGATTAATTAATTAGCTGTGCTTTTTAGAGCCAGGAACACTGCCTACCTAATGTACTGCTCAGTTTGTAAACGTTTTCTTTACTCTTAGGTGTGGGGTAGCCAGACAGGAAAATAGATTATTATATAAAATGGTGTGTTCAATATAAGTGGAAAATGAATTATGATAAATAAAATGAGATTATTCAAGGAAGTCATATAGATACAGACAGTAATATATCCCTTTTTAAATGTCCTGCATTAGAGGGTGTTTCAAACTTTATTTTAATGGTGAATACAATAATACAGTAAAACCTGGGAGCCAATCAGATTTAATTTATTCTGACACGAGAACCCAATCTCATGAAAACATACTAGGCTAGCAGGCCTATTGACATAATTAGACCCACCGGAGACCCATTTTGCCCGACAATGGTCGAGACATTGTTTAAGAAGCAACGCGAATCAACTCGTCAGATTGTTTTTGCCAACTGTAACGGCTAAAGCTGACCTCCTTGACCCTGTCTAGTGAATCATCTGGTCCGCTGTGTGCTCTCACTGCGCCGTGTGGAAACCTAATTGGTCCATAGACACGGCGGTGCACAGCGAGTTCTGCACAGTAAGGACAATAAAGGGAAGGAGTTTGTAGAGTTTATATTTCACACAGACACACAACAATACAGTGATACTTGCCGTATTGCCTGACTGCCTACGAGTAGCTTGCTCTCCTTCTGGTCCTGCAGTATGGTGGCCTTTCTTTGCCCTGAGGCTGCTCTGCTCAGCACTGGGGAGACGCCTGTGGTGAGACAGATCCCCCTGCCTTTCAACCAGACAGATGACAAGGCCACAGAGAAGACTTTTCTCTTTTCTTTTTTATTTCCATTTTAGGATTCCAGGCTCTTTGGACAAAACACTAAAATCCCATTCATTTCTAGTTGAAGAAATGCTGATAAGTTGTAAAGCACTTTGGATAAAAGCACTAGATAAATGCAGCCATTTGCATTCATGCAGTTGCAAGTGCAGTAAATGGTAAATTGCTGCATTTATATAGGGCTTTTATCCAAAGCGCTTTACAATTTGTTCCTCACATTTTACCCATTCACACACCGATGGCAGAGGCAACCATGCAAGGTGCCAACCTGCTCATCAGGAGCAGTTAGAGGTTAAGTGTCTTGCTCAAGAACACTTCGACACGCTTCCCGGGAGGAGCAGGAATCGAACCGGGAACCTCCGGATAACCAGATGACTGCTCTACCTCCCGAGCCACTGTCGCCCAGTATGCTCACCAGCCACCAGCGGACTGAGGCTACGGTTACACTAGCCTTTTTAATGAGACTTGTATGTGTCTTCTAGTATCCGTCCAATCACACTATGCTGCATTAAGTGACAGGTATGGACGTGCTAATTGTGATTGGCCCTGGTGCAAATATATTTCATGGGCCCTCCCAATAAAAGAAGAGCGTGCATGCACGCACGCACGCACACAGACTGACACACACAACCACTCCAGACAATTGCAAAAGCAGACAACTGCCATTATTGTCACCATGGAGAGACCAACCATGCAACTCCCATCCTGCAAACAGTGACCATCCATAGATCAGCACCATGGACAGTAGCCAAGCACCACATTCAACAGCCCTGGACTCAAACAACCACAGTCTCATTTATCTTACTATCAAACTTCAGGAATAGCTTTAGCCAGCATACACTAACAAATACAAATAAACACAGCAATCAAATCAAGACAAACACAAATGTAGCTTAAAAATAGAACAAATAGCCACCAAGAAAAGCACAGCAACTATTAATTAAAGTAGGCCAGTGTAACGTTTGGGTCTTTTACTCTCTCCTAGGAGTAAAAGCTCCTAGCGCCACCCTGGAGTATTTCACCCTCTCTATTCTTCCAGGTTGTCCTGATTGCTGATTGACGCCTGCTGTGTGTTTGACTCTCTTTATAATGGCCTTGTGTTTATTCTCTCATTTGTCAGTTCTTCATCTAACGTTACCGCGAGTAGCTGTCTACGGAGAGTCGTGTCGCTCCAGGCCTGGAGGATGCGGCTGCCGTGGTTTTGATTATTGTTTAATTATTATTTAGTTTGTTTTTCTTTTGTATAATACCAGTATCGCTCTTGATGTTTCAAAAATAAAAGGAAACACTGTTTTTTGTGAGAAGAGCAACTACCTCCACACCTTTCTTCTGTACTGCATTTGGGTTCAACACACCTACCTGAGCCGTAACAGGCCAGTATGAAAGATGATCGCATCTGATCACTTGCAATCACTTGCATTTATATAATCATCATTCATCATTATTGGCACAGTGGCCAACTATTATCAGATTACAGTAGATGCACATTTTCCGACATGAGAGGTAACATTTAGGCTAGATTGCCATAGATTAAAATCCCTGATCCCACTCCAGATCAAAGAGAAACCTCTCACCCAATAGAAGTGCATATGGACCTTGTTATTAACAATACTAATTAACAAGTCCAAATTCCTGCTTCTCTATTGCGAGTATGACAAATACAGAGTCCACTGGTCAGCCTTTATTAATGCCCCAGCTTCTTGTTGGAATGATCTAAAGATCAACAATATCCCATTAATCCATGTACAATTTAAAACATAATTACAAATATTCCTGCTGTTTTTAATTTAGATCTTTCTTCCGTTCTTTTTTTCCCTGTGTTTTTGTCCTATTTATTCAATGTTTAATATATCTAACAGATCCCCCCCCCCCCCCCATCTTTATTTTATGTTTTATTTTATGTTTTATTTTTACCCATTTTAATATGCCTGTAATCTCGACAGCATTGACAAAAATTAGGGGAACTTCAATGTCTTTCTGGAGAATACATAAAGGTTTGAAGTGAAAGGAACTAGGGATGGGCATTTTTAAGAAAAATCCAGTTCGATTGATCGCATGCTATACATGAGTGATCGTGTATTACTCGTAAAGGGAATTTTTTTTGAATATATATATATATTTTATTTTTTACTTAATTTTGTTAATTCACGTATATGTTTAAGGAAACCAACAAACAGTTATAATCTACACATACATGTGAAACAAATATGTAAAAAAATTTATAATAATAATTTCATAAAAATTATTAATAATTTAAGATCGATTTTTATTACTCACGCCCATCCCTAAAAGGAACTACATAGTCATGACGTACTCATACTGTATACTCAAATGTTTTTGAGAATGTAACCTTTTTTAATCCTTTCTAACTCCAACATCCCATCCCAGCTTTATAGCTACAATACTACACTATTACAGAATACAATACTACACTATTACACAGTACAATACTACACTATTACACAGTACAATACTACACTATTACACAGTACAATACTACACTATTACACAGCCATAATAGGCTAGGAGGGAGGCTTATCCTCATATAGTTACAGAAACACGGAAGGAACTCACTTTTCTCCACAACCATGTCAATCCAGCCCCATCTCACTTAAAAACCTTCCTGACCAAATCCGGTCTCTGACATCAAGGCCACCTAATCAGCCCTACCAGTGGTGGTGAAGAAGGCAATTTCCACCCTACATTGTGGGGAGCGCTTTGAGTGTCTAGAAAAGTGCTATATAAATGCAATGATCAAAATACGTAAATAGTTATGTTATAGCCATAAGTAATCTATTGACATATTTACAAAAACGTACAATGTGTACGCTTATATATAAGTACATAATAATATATAAGTACATATAAAGTTTGAATTCCCCTGCTGGGAACAGACTTTTCTGATGACGCAAACCCTAACCTTAACCACACTGTTACCTTAGACGTTAGTCTTAACGTTATGCTAAACATTAAAACGAACCATCATCATAGCATTGCCGTGTTTGTATCAGGGTGGGTGGGTGTCTTAGTCTATGAGAGCACTCACTTGCGACCACAATCATTGTTGGTTCGACTCCAGTCGCAGTGATTTGTTTTTCCGATATGAAACGTAAATATATTACTTATACAATATGTAAATATATTACTTATTGCTATAACCTTACATAACATACATTACAGTATGTAACTTTTTTCCTGTGGTCAATTAGTACTTTTGTTTTCTTATGAGACAATCATATGTGTCAGGAGCTGCAGAATCTCTTTTTCAGTTAAAGGTGCTGCAAGTGGTATTTTTGTGTCAGAATAAGCTCTACATTCCGACAGCCATCACTGATATAGTGTGTTTGTTCAGTAACATGGGTCTCCCAGTCCCTCCGCTCTGCAGTAAACAGAAAATACATTTTCTGATAGATATTTTTACTTATTTTTATATACAAGAAATCCACATTTGTTTACTGCACTGGCAGATTATTTTACTGGTTTCAAGCACATTATTTGCTTAAAACTAGTTTATTTTAAATGTCTTACCTTTTGCAGTGTGGAGTTCTCTCTCCTGATTGGATAAAGTAGGAAGGGATACCAGTCAGTTGTTTTGGCCATTTTGGATTATCTTTCACGCAAAAAACAAAATCATTTTGTTGTGTAAAGGTTGTCATAGTCGAGCTATAAAGAAATAATAAATGCTTTATTAGTGAATGAATTTTTATTTATTTATTTTTTTAATTTTCTATAAAGATTTTAGTGGATTGAATTGACAACAAATTCATACCGGTGTCCTGTCCTGGTACACAGTTTCTATCTTAAAGGGGCACTTCACCAAAGAACATTGCTGATTTATTTTGCATATAATCTCACACACATCTGACAACAGTTTTGCACAGATTAATTTAGTTTGACAGTCATTGACCATTATTGAGGGTAATAACTGTTATTGAGAGTAATAGAAAATGTAATATGGCCACCAGTGATGTCATCGGGGACATTGAATCCTTGTGTTGTGTTACTTTCAGCTCAATTAAATGAAAGGTAGCAGTTCCTCAAGTTTCAAGTTTAAGTTTGTTTATTAATTATCACAATAAAATACACGTACTTTACGGTGAAATGCTTGGTTTTGTATGAGCCCCTGAGAGTGTGCTTCATACAGTAAAAAATAAAAATAGGTATTTTTTTTTACCAAACAAGGTATTGTTTTAATATTATCTACATCATTCATGGTGCTGTAATTAACACAAGACAGGGATTCAGTGTCTCTCAATAACTGTCAAACTAAATTAATGTATGCTAAATAGTTTTTGGAATGAGTGTGAGTTTATGTGCAAAATAAGTCAGCATTGTTTTTTGGTGAAGTGACCCTTTAAGTCCAGAGCTACTTTTCATCACAAGGTCCTGGAATCTAAGCGTCATGATGGATGGAAAAGTCATGCAGATATGTCGAATCTTTCTACAGTATCAAAAATATAAAACATGGCAACCATTGTTGCTCATAGTCAACCGATGTGGTTCACTAGTGGGTAGGATGAGGTTACAGTGTGTGACTATGGCTCTGTATTTTCTCTGGAAGACTTTGGCTGTTGCCCTCACTCTGCTCCAGTGTTCTGTGCAGATGATTGTGGATACACGTCCATACTTAATAACAAACAGTTGTTATTCATAGTATTCAATCACAGATATCTTAGTTGGCAGCAGGTTATTGTAATCAAACACCAGGTGATTATCATTCAAATATATCCATGGCCAATGAGCTGTGGCATTGTGCCATATTGAATACTGTGAATATTCACCTACTTGCCGGGTCTGAAGACTCTCAAATGAAGCCACTTCTGTCTATTTCACCGTAACCAGAGTGCATCCCTGAGTTGTTGTTGACCAGTGATTGCTATTAACACTTTCAGTGCCCATCAGGGGGCGCACATTTAGTGCTTGAATGCCCACCATCCGCTTCAATGTTAACGTTAATATCGCCTAATCTATGTTTTAAATTGTGTCTAATCTGCCCGTTGCCCATCAATGACTCATTTTCCAGTCAACATTGTCGAAGCGGATTGTTTTTTTATCGGTTCATTTCCGTTTTATAGCATTTTGAAAAGCCCTCGTTTTCAAGAAGAAAAAAAGAATCCCTGATAAACGCTGATGTACTGTAATATTCTAGAACGTTGAAATTTTTCGGCCTATTTATGAATCGTTTTCAAATAAACGCTAGATTATCGATAGTATATGTGTACGTATGCACGCTGGTGCCGCA
>NC_140182.1:45581033-45643533 GCF_963971535.1 Notolepis coatsorum | reverse complement strand
CCATTCACTCACACATTCACACACCGACGGCGGAGGCAACCATGCAAGGTGCGAACCTGCTCATCGAGAGGTGCGAACCTGCTCATCGAGAGCAGTTAGGGGTTAAGTGTCTTGCTCAAGGACCCTAAAGACGTTCTACTGCTGACCTCGCGACCCACAGCTCCATCGACTAGCCAACCCAAGTAGTTAGCGAGCGTGACACCTGCTGCTGCCATCTGAAATGATTGTTGACTTTTGGTGTGACTCAGTTGGCAAGTTGCATTGTGAGTCAAAGAAGCAGAATGTTTCCTCAGGTTGAGAGCTCATTTACCCAGAGGACATAACCGGTTACACAGCTGGCGTTAGCCTCTCGACACAGTGAGAGACTGCCTTGAACACATCACAAACTGCCAAGAGGGATTCATGAATGCTACCAATAATAACAAGACACAATGTAAGGGATATCCTGAGTGCATGTGTAGCAGATATCAGCGTTAGCCTTTTCCCCGCTATTTATAACCACCTGCTATGAACGGCGGCGCCTGCTACCAGAAGTTGCGCCGCGGATCTGGATGGTTGTTCAGCTTCACACTCGTACAGTTTCACACATTCACACCTGGGAGCCGCCCAGTACAACCAAAGTCTCACACGGTTGACCACGGAGCAACAACGCTGTTCGGTGCCTCAGTCAAGGGCACTGATTCTTTTAGCAGATATATCGCGATATAGGCTTACCTTGAAATAATAATTTCATGGTCTAGTCATAGATTTGAGTGTAGAATCTACATTTATTTCCATGTCATCTAGCTGAAAACCCTTAGTATATCGTGGGATTTTCTTGCAATGCAAATGTAACACTATATCATTACACTGTCTCCTATATTGGATTTCCCAGTGACCTTCAATCTCCTTGTATTATATGGACCTCTGGTAGTATGTATCTTAGTATGTGTATTTAAGAAAATATTTATAGATGCCCATTTTACAATATGGATGTTGCATTCTTCTATATTGCAATACTAATATTAATTCATTGTTCACTGATGGAATAAGGGAAGGTGTAGAAAAGAAAACCTCTGCCTAGATGAAGGCCAACCGCCTGTGTCCGTTTGTAGCCCCACGATTGCCTGTCTCTTATAATGCTGCCCCCAACTGTTGTGGCCTTTTTAAACCACCCCTAGCCCATTCTGTTGGACGTGTGGTAACTAGACCTGAACTGGCTACCCAAACTAATTCCATGAAAGGTTTGGGTGTGAGATTAGAATTTTTCAAACCATGCCTCGCTATCGCCAATTAAATGGGGGTTGATCAATAAGGCATGGTTGTGAGGTGTGGAGGTAGCAGGAGTCAGGACCCAAATGCAGGACAGAATGTCAAGATGCAGATGAAGTGTAGAATCCGTAACTGGGTGTATTTATTGTAGAGTCAGACCGACAGGAAAGGTAACAGATAAGAGTACGCTGGCTACTCTAACTGAACAGACGGGCACACATAAAGACGAGGCTGGCAGCCGTGCTCACTAACCATAGACTAATATAAACAATACACGTAGGAACAATACACGCAGGAACAACAACAACTTACATGAACTAATGATCCGGCAAACTGAACAGGGGAGAGCAAATATGAATACACATGGGAAAACAACAGAGAACACCTGGGTGATAAACGAGGGGCAGCTGGTGAGACACACCAGGGAGTGAGGGGGGGGGATAAGCCCAAGGCCTGGGAGAGCTGGGAACACTAAGGCATTGGTTACACTGGGGGAAAACAGCAACGTTGTATTTTCGAATGATTTCGTTTGCATGTCCAAGTTAAAAGGCAATGGCGTTTTAGCTGGCATTTTCGTTCTCCTAGCTAGCGGCAACGCTCCAAGGGGGTTTTCGTTCTCAAAGTCCCTTGGAACGGTGCCATGTAAACTTGCGCGAGCCGGAGACGGAGCCGTTCACGTCCAACGCCCATGCACGTTGGACATAAACACAGAGGACCTGCCTACTGTGATCTATGCTTGCCTTGTTCTGCACAATTACTGCGAAGTTCACAAAGAAACGGTGCGTCCATGCTGCTCGCAATTACGAGAGGGAGTTCCAGCCACCAAGCAGAGCAACTAACGCAAGAACGGACAACAACGAGACAGAGGGAAAGTGTGTGAGGCGTGTGTTGACCTCATTTTTTGATAGTGGGTAGTAGTCATGCCTATAGTTCAGCATGTTAGAGGCTAGTAACATGGACATTGTGTTTTGAGTAGAATAAAGTATGTGAACATTTTCACTGCAAATCACTAGTGTATGTGCTCAGAACAATAAATATTTCTGTCTGTCTATGAGTGTGAGAGAAAGATGTGATGCTACCAGGATATTTGCATATTTTATGCATGGTCCAGGTTAGATCAACAAGAAAATGCATTATGGAATAATGAGACTGGCCTCTGATAGCACATGGTCTTAAGAACGTTTGGAAATGTGAAAATACTGTACATAAATCCATGTCCAGGGTGACTGAAGCCCTTCCTACATTGGTCACCGTGGTAGGGCTTCTCTCCTGTATGAATATGTTATTGTAAACCTTAAACTGCCAGATGTTCTGATGGTACATAACTGTAGATATATCCCTACTAGATACTTTTTTTGTCTGGCATCCAACCAGAGTGCAAATGTAACAAAGTGCCATAGTAATATAAAATATACTAGAGTTGTAGTGTTATGTACAGTGACTAGTAGCTAATTCATAATGAAACAATTGTAAAAGGCATATTTTACGTCTACGTCTACAGTACTTGTGGGTATAAACAATTTATATATTAAAATAGGTGATCCTACGGTTATTTGGATTAAAGGTGCACTGTTACGACCCTGGCTCAGAGGGAAGCAACATAAGGGCACACAGACACCAAGAGTCTGTGTTTAAACCTAAAGACTATAATTATTATCCTATCTAGCACAAACTAAAGATCAACGTGGTGGAAGGGGGAGAGACACTGCCTCAACAATGTCCTCTAGCCACAGTCACCCTGCATGTGTGTGTGGGGAAGGGCCTTTGAGCACTGCCAGGCAGGTGTCCAATTAGCAGCAATCAGCCAATTAAAAGCAGTCAGCGGCAACCAAGACACAGGATTAACATGGTACATAACATGCACTATGGAGTTTTGTTTTTATTTATAATAACACGAGTACAGTACGAGTACAACAGTAAATGTATTTTGCAGGCTCTGCAAACAAAACCCCATTTCTCAGAAACTGTAGTGCACTTTTAAAATAATATTTCAAATGGAAGAAATGTTCCTTTAACCCTTATGCCTCCCTAGGTAACTGACAGAGTTGGCGCATCAGTGCATGAAAAGATTGCATCATGTTCAAGGTCATAAAAAACGTTATTTGTAATTAGTGCTGTCAGGCGATAAAAATTTATTAGGATTTGTAATTAATTAATCAAATTAATCACATTTTAATCGCATTACCATTTTAGGCCTGATATTCTATATTCTATAATCATATTTCAAATTGCATGTGTCCGGATGGCAGAATTCAGTACTGTATCTACAAAACCTTCTGTTTAATCAACTTCCATTTATTCATTTGCTTAGATTTTCAGGTCTGGTCAATTTTAGCATGGTGTTATTCACAGTCAAAGATAAAACTAATTTAATTGATATTCTTATTTGGTTCATTACAATTTACTCAAGCCTAGTAACAGACACTATGCTCAAATTGACCAGACCTGAAAAATCTAAGCAAATTAATAGATGGAAGATGATTAAACAGAAGGTTTTGTAGATACAGTACTGAATTCTGCCATCCGGACACATGCAATTTGAATATATGATTATAGAATATAGAATATCAGACATAAAATGGTTATGCGATTAAAATGTGATTAATTCGATTAATTAATTACAAAGGATAAGGATAAGGATATACCCCTAATACCTGTTATCTAAAAACCTACACACATATGCTCCAGCTTTTGTGATATCTTGTGGGTTGTGTGGGAACTCTTTCCTAACCGCTGTAGCCTCTTCTGGAGACGGGTAATGGTTGTGAAATCGGTCCAGCAGATCAGCATACTCCCAGTCGACATTTGAGGCTAAATTGCTCGTTTTGTACTCCAACGTCACTTCAAGCAGCAGTATCACCTCATCATCGGTCCAAGTAAACAGATCTTTGGTATTTCTTGCCATAGCTACAAAATCTTGTGGTCGATTGCTTCTTGTTGTTTACCTGTCGACTTGTGAGCTCGCTTGTGCGATCTTTGGGCTTGTGCACGCGACAAATACCTCCCGCGCATGCTCAGTGTTGAATTCAGTGACGAGATCCGTTGCTGTCTGACCGCGCCTAGCTTCTGACAACGAAGAGAGTACAGGAGACAAACAACGTCTAACCTGACTGCCATAACGCAACGTTCTGAAAAGTGAAAATGAAACATTATTGTTTTCCTTTAGTGTAACTGCAGCCTAAGGGAGCGGGAGGAAAGTTCATGGCCTGGGAGAAGTGGCAGCAGGAGCAAATTGAGACAATGGTGATGATCACTGACAAACTCCCTTGCCATGCTGGTGTTCAAAAGCCTAACGTTTAATTTTTTTTTACTTTTTTACTTAAGTACTGATTTTATTGTTTGTCCACCACAGTGTTGTACTCCTTTGACTCTTTTGTTGTGTGTCCATTTATGTCTATCTATTTTAACGTTTGTCAACTGATGAAAGCTATTGAATACACCAAGGGGATCAATAAATAATCTATGTATGTATGCATGTATGTATGTATGTATGTATGTATGTATGTATGTATGTATGTATGTATGTATGTATGTATGTATGTATGTATGTATGTATGTATGTATGTATGTATGTATGTATGTATGTATGTATGTATGTATGTATGTATGTATGTATGTATGTATGTATGTATGTATGTATGTATGTATGTATGTATGTATGTATGTATGTATGTATGTATGTATGTATGTATGTATGTATGTATGTATGTATGTATGTATGTATGTATGTATGTATACATGTATGTATGTATGTATGTATGTATGTATGTATGTATGTATGTATGTATGTATGTATGTATGTATGTATGTATGTATGTATGTATGTATGTATGTATGTATGTATGTATGTATGTATGTATGTATGTATGTATGTATGTATGTATGTATGTATGTATGTATGTATGTATGTATGTATATATGTATGTGATTATACAGTCAAATGTCTGTACAGCAGAATAGTTTTAAGAGGCTTCCACATCAGGGACCCGGATCCGAGTTGACTCCAAAGTCCAGTTTGTTTGATCAGCGTGAATGCTAAGGTGGTCTTGAGTACACTTGTGTACTTGGGTACGGATTGCATCACGTGTGAAAACTACTGTAGCAAAACACGGACGTGGACTGCTATTTAGAATGTGATGCCATAACTTTGATTTGGGGTTGGACTTGTAGTTGAAATGATCAATTTCCACATCTAAATGGACTATTGATGTTATACACCTATTCTATGGTATTATTAGGACCACAGAGTAGCATAGAGTATCCTAGTATCCTAGAGTATCATTAGCACATCCTACAGAATCACATATCCAATTGATGTGACTGACACTATCATAATCCTGTCCTGAGGGAAAGAGATGTTAGGGAAATATGGATCTGCTGTATAGGAGTTTATTCATTTATTCATTCCACATAATACACTGTTTAGGCTATATATACATACCAGCATATGATTATGAAATATTTTCCTGTTATCAGCTAGATACAACTCTCCTATAGGAATTACTCACTGGAAATGAAATGATTTAACGGGATGTGAAATGCAGCCTTTCATCATGGGACGGTCTCGTGATGCTGATGCGTGATGTAGCTGCGTTCCCGTACTTCACGGGTCACCGAACAGGTTAATCCGCGTTGTGTTTTGAATCTCCTTCAAAAATGGAGATCCACTATTATGACTTCTGTAAGGATACAATTTGGGGGAGTTTTTGGAAGGAAAAAGCCATACCCTGGAGGTAATTTTGTGATTATAGTTTGATCTGCCGCTTACATGGATTTCCCACCATGAAGATAACGTGATGATGAGGGTGAATAAGATCATGTTGATATTGACGTTGATGGGTGCCGTTGTGCCTCTAGCTTCCATAGAAATGAATATATATTCAAGCCGCATAGCTATCGTATTGTCGGCAAAGGGTCAGTGAGCAGGGTCTGTTCTTTCTGGATTGAGCCTCCTCCGATATCTCTCACACTGTTAAGAAAATAATTGCATTGAAAATGTATGCATGAATCATAATAATGTTAATGAAGTCTGATCTTGATGTTGATGATTCTTTCATCTACTTTCCATATAAAGTAAGGTCTTGACGTTGATGGCTGCTTCCGTCTAGTTTTCCATATAAAGTAAGGTCTTGACGTTGATGGCTGCTTCCGTCTAGTTTTCCATATAAAGTAAGGCGTGCGCTTGTTTCAGTGTATCACGTCATCAGCAGTGGGTCATGTGAGCATGCTATGCTTCACTGTGGCTTGGATTTCCTGCTCAGATGGATTAAACACAATTGTGATGATTTGAGATATGCTATGAAACAAAGGAAGATTTCGATATGAACATACCTGGATATATCCCTTCAAATTAATTATTGTATAATGGATATATATATATATTTGGACATAAGCGAGTATAATTTGGAATTTTGGATGTGTATTTTCTTTTGTCTTTGGTATTCAGCACACAGCCGCTCCATACACACACACACACACACACACACACACACACACACACACACACACACACAATATAACCGTTGTGACAGACTCGGGGGTGTATTGAGCTGTCACCAGATTGGAATTAATAAAAGACACACGGCACAAGGTAGAAACAAGTTTAACATACTTTTTATTGCTGTTTGGGAGGAAGGAAGAGGTTAGTGTAAGCGTCAGCCAGTCCATAGTCCAATAGAATCGTCGTTGTCTGATAGCTGGGGTTGGTACACAGGGTTCTCATAAGGGCCGGGGGCTGATCCGGGAGAAGAGACGGCGGGCAAGCAGGGGTCGATACCAAAGCGGGTTCTCAGACAGTTGAAGGGTCGGGCACACAGCGGGGATCTCCTTCCAAAAACAGTCATCAACAGCATTGGGTCACATAGACAATATTCTTCTCCTCTTCTCTCTATCTCTCCTCTTCACTTACTTCTCTCTCCTTCTTCCACACCCAGGTTTCGCCTTAGCTACTCCAATGATTCCTTCCCTCTGTCTCCATTTTCCCGCTTAATTGCGCTTTGATTGAGCTCACCTGTCCCGTGCACGTCTGGCACAGGTGCGCTGCTTCAGCGCTAATGCGCCCTGCTCTGCCAGGAATATCCTCGGACTTCCTAATATGGGCATATGCCCCAGTACCTTGGCCGAGATATAGGCCATGTCCACACGTATCTGGATATTTTGCTAAACAGATATTTTCAGGCTCCGTTTAAAAAAAAATCCTCGTCCACACGACAGTGTTAAAAAAAACTCAAACACAAACACATAAACGCATATAAATTGCTCCAACAAGCATGCCGGGCCAGTAGGTGGCGATACGCGATATCTCAAATACCATAGCGGTACCGAGCGGACAGGACAATTGACAGATACAATGTCAATGTTGAGATCACAATCTCCCGATTCTGAAACAAAATATGGCGAGTCCTTATCACAAACTGTTCCAAAGATATTTGGAATAGGGACCTGGGCTTGAACTATGACCTCTGCCAGTGGGTCATGGACTTCCTGACGGGCAGACCCCAGGTAGTGAGAGCAGGCAACTGCACCTCCTCATCCATCACTCTCAACATAGGGGCCCCCCAGGGCTATGGATACAATACTATGGTCATTTGACAGTGACTTTCTTCCGGTCAAGATGCAAAAAAAAGATAATTTGCCATGCATACATTCGTGCGTTATACCGTGGTGAATATACAGTAAGTATGTTTTTAGATCGGTCTGGGGTAATTCCTGAAATGCTGAGGAATAGGCTTATGCGTGTATTATACTATAACCGTTGCCGTTTCTTGCCTGGACCCGCTATTATTCTCAAATCAAATCTATATCATAGGTATTATGTTTCATCATGAATGCATGAAAGGGGGGGGGGGGGGTAGTTTTTTTATGCTTTGATCGCCACCAATGGCATACGTTGTGGACTAACGTTACACACGCACGTTCGGATCGAGGTGAAGACATGTTTGGATCAATGCAAGATTGATATCATATAACCCTTACCTTGACTAGGATGTACCCCAAAAAGAATATTCCAATTATCTAATCACAATTCCAAGTATTGATGTCAATCGTGTCACCAACATAATCCACCACACATCATGCATCAGGAGCATTTGATTGTTCTCAATCTGACTGTTATAACTGCTCAACTTGAGCAAAACAATTTAAATTACCCGGACCCATTAGACGCACAGGCCAAGATACAAGGTTTCAAAGGGTGCTCGATACCGCCGTCTAGCTGGATGCGGCCAGTATTGCACTTTGGCGACCTCAGACTCATTCACTATGGTAATAACAGGCTCCCTTGATGGATAATGAATAAAAATATCAGAATTTTTTAATTTTTTTTTGCAGACGATACAAATGTCTTCTGTGAGGGAGAGAACCTCCAAAAGCTGTTAAAGAATGTTGCAGCTGAGCTATCCAAGTTGAAAGTGTGGTTTGATGCAAATAAATTATCATTAAATATTAGGGATGTCCGATATTATCGGCCGACCGATATTATCGGCCGATATCGGCAGTAAAATGTGATATCGGAAAATATCGGTATCGAAAAAAAAAGAAGAAAAGAAAAAAATTTATTTAACCTTTATTTACCCAGGCAAGCAAGTAAGAACCAATTCTTATTTTATTTATTGTCAAAAGTATGCATGTTGGTTTAATTCAAAAACAAGAGATATGTAATGTTAATTTTAACTTTTTTAATTATCATATTTTGCACAGATAATGCTTACATTTAGAAAGCCTTTTGAATGCATCCAGTGAAATTATTAATTACCTGAAATTATTCAGTTTTTTTGGGGGGAAACCCTGCATATATCGGTATCAGTTGATATCGGTATCGGTATCGGTATCGAAATTAAGAGTTGGACAATATCGGAATATCGGTATCGGTAAAAAAGCCAATATCGAGCATCCCTATTAAATATAAAGAAAACCAAATTCATGATATTTGGTAAACGTTGTAACTGAGGGGTACAATTCCCTGACTGTATTACTAGATATGATACTTACTACCACTACCTTTGTACTTAATATTCGGCCACCCAGTACACGGCATAAATATATTATCATGAACACTCTCACGTAGATGAAACGGATCCAACACAAATGTACGAATTAGAAACAGGTCTTTATTTCCTACACAGCGATGGTGTGTAGAATAAGCACTTAATCACTTAATTACATTTATGAATTGAAATAGTATGCACTTTTATGGCAAGGAGTATTCGTCGGTATATCAATAGATAATGTCCAATCTCTGAAGGCGCAGGTGGTAAATATACGACCTGGAATAGTTAAGGAATAACAGCAATGATACTTTAATGATTATAGGCTGGATACACTAGAGGGGGTTAATCCGGTCGCTTGTAAGCCGACAGGAGTAGGAGGGGGGGGGGTAGAATCCAGCTGCCTCGTCCGGCCAAGGGTATCCCAGGAGAACCCACTGTAGTGCCGTTCAATGCGCCGGCGATCCTTGGACCACAGATGAAAGCAGGTGGACTCTTTGTGGGCCGGCTCTCTCCGGTCCACGGGGGAGAGATGTGGAGAGACCTCGTCTTGCAGAGCGTCTCCTCACCTTGCGTCCTCTCCAGGGGGGGGGGTTCCAACACACGGTAGTGTCGGGGGTCTTTATCCATAGAATAATCAAAGTATCCAAAGCATAATCCGTGCCTGGGAAGGCGGGCTGTCGTCGGTAGAATAATCCGGTATACAGGTCCACTCGCTCGTCGGCTCTGGGGCTCCTCGGGTGCAGCTTCACATAGGGTCAACCACCCTGGGTAAGCAGCCAGTTCTCTGCCCGAAACGATGGGGTACTGACTACGGTAGTATTCTCACCGCACGAAGCACTATATATTAACAGACTATTATTAGCTTAATAGACTACGTCCAACTCGACGATATAGTGCCAAATATGACTATTCAAATATTAATATACACGATGTCTCAATACCGATGGTAGGCCGAACTTGGCCTTACTCCCACACGTGGCATCGCGGGGAGGCTTTACGTCTGTGACTCTATTGGAGGGTAAGAAACTGGACTGAAAAGAAAGTCCTACTTTAGTAGCGCAGTATATATACGCACTATGAACAAATAGTCCCATTAGTGGTGCGGTAGCCAAATTCCTACGCGGAACTAGGACTTGTTCGTACATGTCGAGCGGTACGTTTGAACTGGGTCTGAGGGGTATGGCAGCCTGGCACCAAGGTCTCGACCAATAGTAGAATGGAGACTATTATGGGATGTTCAGTAGGCTAGAATGGATATTCAATGCATATTGTACAAGGAATATACAAGGGATATCAGGGAATATTAGAGAATATACAAATACAATTAAATATATATATATAAATAAATATATATATTCGGTTTAATCTGGCCCTTCACAACAAACGTGATATACAAGAAAACAGCGGTCTAAGCGCTCGTCACCAACGCAAGAGACACCGGTATCGAATCCGGCTGTCAGCGTTGCCTCCGGCTTGGCCGGCCGTCATACTGGCTCAATTGGCAGAGTCAGCGGGAGGGAAGCCGGTGGGGTGGTATTCTGGTTGTTGTAAACAGCGACTCCTACAGGTCGGTCAGGGCGCCTGCACAGCAAAGAAGGGATATGTTGAAGGTAGTGTGACCTCCCATGTGTTACACTTCACCAATGAGAGTCCGCGCTGGCAGGTGAAAAGAGGTTGCTGGCTGTCTCCTATGTGACGGAGGAAGCATCTGATAGACTTCAGGACTCCCTAGACCGACCAGTGGGGGGCACATGCGAGCAACGACCAGGAAGGGGAGGGAGGGAATTGGCATAACGACGAAATTGGGATGGGAGAAAATCTGAGAAAAACAGGAGAAAAAGTGTATAAAAAAATAAAACACACCGGTTGAACTAATGATTGATAGTATTAAACTAGAATGGGTGTAATAATAGACCACAAACTCAACTGGAAACCTCAAGTCAAATATGTCAGGACAAAATTGGCACGGAGTGTTGGAGTTTTTTTTTTTTTTATCCACTTTTTCTCCCATTTTATATTTTTTCTCCCATCCCAATTTTCATATCGTCCAATTCAACCCTCCCCTGTCTTTTTTTTAACGTTGTTTCTTGCCTCCCACAAGCCGGCTGCAATGTGGACTAAGTCATACATAGCACGAGTCCCCTCCGATACTCGAGGTAACAGCCGTCGCATCTTTTCACCTGCGCGGCTCGATCTTTCAGCGTCGGGGGTCTGGGCTTTGGAGGGTCCCCGCCCCCGTCGCTTCTTGATTCTACTGCGCAGGCGCACCAACCGACCTGTAGGAGTCGCTGTCCACAACGCCCGATCCCCACCCTTCAGTTTCCCTCCCCGTAATACGGCCAATGTGTATTACTGTGGACGACCAGCTAAACTGAAAGCAATGTGGAGCCTAATCTCCAGCATTCGTTGCGAGTGCCTTGGCCACTGCGCCACGTAGCCGCCCTGGAGTGTTGGAGTTTTAAGTAAGATAAGACATATTCTAAACCAAAAAACACTGTATACACTGTACTGTACACTCTTCTTTGCATATATGAACTACTGTGCGGAGGTGTGGGGTAATACCTACAAAAGCACTCTACAGCCAATATGCATCATGCAAAAAAAAAGCAATAAGAATAGTCAACAATGTAGGATATTATGAACACACTAATAACTTATTTATAAAGCTACAAACATTGAAATGTATGGACCTAGTTGATTTCAAAACTGCTCTCAATGTATACAAAGCCAGATATAAATTAATCCCAGGCAACATTCAAAGATGGTTCAGAGACAGGAAAGAAGAATATAACTTAAGAGGGAGAGGGAATCTTAAACAACCAATGGTACACACTATGCTGAAAAGCATGTGCATATACATCAAAATTAGTAAACATATTGCACAATTTAAAAAGCAGCTTAGAAAATACACATTAGAGAAATATAGAAATGAGTAATGTGGATAAACGAAGTTATGTTATATTGTGTTATGTAGTGTTGTATTGTATTTACTGCTGTCAAGCGACTAACGTTTTTTCTTTTTGTACTATAAGTAAAAGTATATTATATAATGTATTATACTAAATTATGTTATATCAAGTAACATTTATGGAAGAAAAAATGTAAATGTAAGGGGGTAGGGATCAATAAGCTTAGCTTTCCTCTACTCCTTTTTTGAACATGTCAACTAACTAACTACATTGCTCGATCACAACACCAGAGGGAACTCCACAAATCATGTTAAACCCAGATTCGGCTCAAACAAGGGACTAAACACGTTTCGCAATTATGCCACATCAATGTGGAACGCCCTACCCAAAGCTGTAAAGGAATGAGAATCACTACCCACTTTCAAAACCACCCCAAAAAAACACCTACGGGAGACTACAATTCGAAACTGGCCCCTGTAAATGTCCTAACCCAACCCCCTCCAATGTACAGTAAATGACCAAGTATGGTTGTCAATATTCCAATGTACAGTTTTGCTTGTACAGTTGTACAGTGTCCCCCACCCACCCCTCCTACCCAACCCCCCCACCCCACCCACCCAACCACCTCCAATGTACAGTCACCCCCCCCCCCCCCCCCCAGGGGCGGATTTAGGATTGTAGGAGATCCGGGGCTTAGCCCAGATGCCCCCCCCCCCCTTTTTTTTTTTTTTTTTTTTTTTTTATTATTATTATTATTTTTTTTTTTTTTTAATAAAAAAAAAAATTGGGCAGGCAAGGGGTGGTTTGTAGGGGGTCAGGCACGACCCCCTCCACGACAGATTTTTTTGAATTTAATTAACCTGTACGTGCAATTTCCTGCAATATAGAGCCTTCAATCTTGACCAATAAAGCTGCTCTTTTCACTATAAAACTCAGTATTTATATATTGGGGGGGGATATATCATATTTTTCATATAATCAAAAAGTGGTGGAGCAAGATCATACCTTTGCTCCCCCAAGTTCAATAGTGGGAGAGCAGAGATGCTCCGAATGCTCTTATGGCCAGGCGTCTATGATTCACTGATACAAAGTAAAATAGTGCAGTGCAATAAAATAGTTAGTAAAATAGAATAAAATAATGCAATAGTGCATTGCAATAAAATAGTTATCATCGTATTTTTTCGGGAGGCCGGTAAGGTGTGCATTACAGTAGTCGAGTTGGCTTGAGATAAAGGCATGGATCTGGTTTTCAGCGTCCTTTTGATTTATAAATGGCCGTACTTTAGCTATGTTTCTAAGGTGGAAGAATTAAGTTTTTGTCAACTTGTTGATTGTGATTTAAAGCTTAGGTCTGAGTCTACCATAACACCAAGACTTAACTCACTCAAATACAGTTAGCAGCTGGATAGACCACAGATGGAAATTAGCTTCTGCTAAATCTGGTGCAAACATATTTTCATGTAACAATGATGAATAAAAAAAAAAAAAAAAAAAAAAATCATTTTTTTAATTTTTTTTTATTTTTTTTTAATTTTTTTTAAAATAGATTCGGGGCTTTTCAGAATACATCCGGGGCTTGAGCCCAGGTAGCCACCCCCTAACTCCGCCCCTGCCCCCCCCCACCCAACCCACCCCACCTACCCAACCTCCTCCAATGTACAGTTTCTACGTCAAATGTATATACTCTCTTTTCTAGACTCTTTTTGTATCACATTGTTTGTTGAGGTGATGTGAGCAGAGATCAGCCGGTCAACAAGGATTACACCTAGGATCTTGGCGGTCGGGGATGAAGCCACAGCTACAGACGACATTTGAAGTAACTCTGTTTTGCTTAGGTTCAGTTTGAGGTGGTAGGTCATCATCCAGGTGGAAATGTCGGACAGGCATGCTGAGACTTCTGAAGAGGTATCTGAGGGAGGAAAGGAAGAGTCGAGTGTCATCGGAATAGCAGTGATATAAGAAGGCATGAGACATGATCATGTTACCCAGAGATTTAGTGTAGAGAGAGAAGAGGATGGGTTCAAGGACCGAGCCCTGGGGAACATCCGTCTGTAGGGGGCAGGGGGCTGACAGGGTACCTCTCCATGATACTTGGTAGGAGCAGTTGTCAAGGTAGGATGACAGCCATGCCAGCGAAGCCGTCATGCCAGCGCAGCCGTCATGACAACTCCTCTGGAACATTGTCCAGCAGGCCTGGCTCTGGTGCAGCCATTCCCTGCAGCCCCTAGTCGCTTCCCCCGGGAAGCATGGTGGTGGTGGCGATGTATTGTGTGCAAACACTGAATGTAATCAACTGCAACAGCACTCCAAACATTCTTCTTCCCCATCGTGTTATTCGTGTTCTCTCATTCAAATCTGATTCTTCTGACCAGATCAACTCGCCAGCCTCCCAACAAACTTCAACACACTTGACAAACCTTGACACACTTTGACAGATTTACAAACTCTCAACACACAAACGCCAGTCTTTCTCATGTCCGAGTCGCAGCAGCCACTGTGTATTGCCTTTCTTGGGCTATTCTTTTGTCATCTGCCTACAGAAATGATATGATAGATGATTTTAAAAAATAAATAAAAAATAAAGATTTCAAAAACTAAAAAAGATATATATATATAATTTTTTTATGCAGTCAGGCCACAAGGCGCTAAATACATTTTCAATCAATCAATCAATCAATCAATCAATCAGGGTTAGAATTATAAAATGAATATGTGGTGTTATGATCAGGGCTGCTGAAGTTGAATAAAAGATTTATGAAAGAAAAAGTGGTAAATTATTTCAACAAGTCAAGTCAAGTCAAGAGTTTTAATTGTCACGGCATTCAAGTATACAATGAAATGCGGGGGGTCTTGCCCGCAGCGATTGTGCATAATACAATAATAATTATATAATAATATAATAAGAATCCAATAGAACGATATTGTGCAATAATACAAGTAATCAAAGTAGGGCATATCGGTATATGTACATGAGTTTTTACAGAGCATGGTAAGACATGCTAGGTCCTGTGATACACTGTTAGCTACGGATGAGGCACTGGGTCTTTATGTACACTGCTATACAATGCTATATTATACAATTTCAAGTTATACTATACTATTCTTTTTTTTTTTGATCCACTTTTTCTCCCATTTTTCTATATTTTTCTCCCATCCCAATTTCGTATCATCCAATTCAACCCTCCCCTGTCACGAACGCTGTTTCTTGCCTCCCACAAGCCGGCTGCAATGTGGACTAAGTCATACATAGCACAAGTCCCCTCCGGTACTTGAGGTAACAGCAGTCGCATCTTTTCACCTGCGCAGCTCGATCTCTCAGTGTCGAGGAGTAACGCGTGGGAGGCTCACGCTGCCCCCGACACTTCCTGATTCTACTGCGCAGGCGCACCAACCGACTTGTAGGAGTCGCTTGTTCACAACGTTCGATCCCCACCCTTCAGTTTTCCCTCCCCGTAATACGGCCAATGTGTATTACTGCGGACGACCAGCCAAACTGAAAAACAATGTGGAGAGCTGGATTCGAACACGCGAATCCTAGCGTCTCCACACTGGTGGCGAGTGCCTTAGACCACTACACCACCTAGCCGCCTATACTATACAATTCTTAAAGTGACCTTTCCTTTTGTAAAGTGACCATAAGTGTGAGCGTGTACAGAATGAGTGTGTGTGTGCTCATGTTAAAGTGGCTGCTAGTGTGTGAGTGTGTGTGTTGTGTGTGTGCTCATGTGTGCTTGTGTGTGGAGAGTTCAGTGCTCAAGGCTCTGATGGCCTGGGGGAAGAAGCTGAGCCGAAGTCTCTCTGTCCTAGTTGCTGGTGTTCGCAGGCGTTTGCCTGACCGCAGCAGCTTGAACAGGCTGTTGTTGGGGTGGTGAGGGTCTTTCATTATTCTGCAGGCTCTGGATTTGCACCTCTTGTTATATAGGACCTGCAGGGGTGGTAGTGCAATACCCGTGCAACACTCGCTGTAGGGCCTTCTTGTCCTGTGCCGTGCTGTTTCCATACCAGGCAGTGATGTTTCCAGTCAAGATGCTCTGAACTTCCTTAACTGTCTCAGGTGGTAGAGGCGCTGCTTCGCCTTTTTTACGACTGAGTCTATGTGTGTTATCCATGTCAGATCCTCTAGTAATATTAGTAATATTTTTATGGCGTTTTTGAAGAGGACAATTTAGTGAGTATTTTTTCAATCTGACATTACAAAAAAACAGAAAATCCATCAAAATCAGTGTTGTTGCTAATCATACACATGCTAGCCTGTTTTTTAACAATAATTTGTGATACCATCACAAACACTTGCATTTAAAGGGTACAAATAATTAAAAATTAAGTCTTTGTAACAAAAACTTTCCTGGTGGGGGACCCCCAGACCCCCCGCTTAAAAAGTGACCTGACTGGGGCTATATTTTGCACTATATTTCCTGGCCTGAATGATTTCTCCAGTCCGGCCCTGGTTAAAAGCCTCCAATGCTTATTAGTGTGTGTACGTTTGAACGTTTCCATGTTTCAACCATACATTTCCATTTATAAAAAAATATATAATAATATTATTAAATATATTAAAAAAAATAATAATAATTTTTTTACCTCCTATAATAGTGGGGGTCGCGGCTCTCTGACACAGTTATTTCGGGGGTCGCGGCCTGAAAACTTTGGGAACCCCTGACCTAGTTCACAGTTTGGGCTTACACCAATGACAACACAAACAACATAAAATACGTTTTGAGTTTTTAATTGGAACATGATAGAATAAGCTAAGTTAGCAGCTTGGGGGAGGATGTACTTGGAGCACATGCAGCGCCTCTCGAAGGGTAACATCAGAGGTGCGTTGGTCATGGGAACATGTATGGCGTCATTAAAACACAGTGCAACCAGGTATGAAATCACCAACTGGGTAACATGCAAAAGGGAACAAAGAAATGATAATAATGAAGTTGTTATGGTTTGTAACCGACCCCAATCGCACAACACAAGACAGGTATGAGAGTAAGCCAAAACAGGGCATTTATTCAATACAAACAAAAAGCGGCACTGTCCCTTTAAGGGAGAACACAAAAACACTGGAACAAAGAAATAGGGAAAAATGTGGCACTGTGCCTTTAAGAGGCAAGCAGGCTAAGGGGAAGGCTAAGGGACAGGGCCAGGGCAAAAGGACAGGGCAGGAACAGGAACACAGGAGAGGGGAACAGGGACAGAGGCCCGGGGAAGCGGGCTGGAGACAGGGGCAGAGAAACACAGGGTTAAGGCCTTGGACAGGGCGAGGGCCAGAGCTGCTTACAGGGATGGCAGGGTTCAGACGGCGGAGGCCAGGCAAGGAGATCCTCCTCGGAAGTGAAGAGACGCATCCTCCCGTAGGACAGGAAGCGATGCGCGCCGGCCTGGCGTCTGGAGTGGAGCGCGCCGGCTTGGGGTCTGGAGTGGGGCGTGTCCGAAGTAGGAGCGCGCCGGCCCGAAGCGTGCGCCGGCTCGGGGTCTGGAGTGGAGCGCGTCTGGAGTAGGAGCGCGTCTGGAGTAGGAGCGCGCCGGCCCGAAGAGCGTGCCGGCTCGGGGTCTGGAGTGGAGCGCGTCTGGAGTAGGAGCGCGCCGGCCCGAAGAGCGCGCCGGCTCGGGGTCTGGAGTGGAGCGCGTCTGGAGTAGGAGCGCGTCTGGAGTAGGAGCGCGCCGGCCCGAAGAGCGCGCCGGCTCGGGGTCTGGAGTGGAGCGCGTCTGGAGTGGCACAACGTCTCCCAGTGAGAACAAAGGAATCCTCCCGTGGAAGAATAGAGAGCGATGACGATGTCTCACCAGGAGCGCGGCGGTAGATGGTAGCATACAGATACAGATACAGAACGACCCGACGAGGACTGGAGGGGAAGTCCAGGTATTTAAAGCCCTCTGGGGCGCTAATCATAACTTATCACAGCTGTGAAAGGTAGTCCAAGGGTGTGGGCTGTTGAAGAGCAGAGGAGAGTAAAACAACGCGAGGGTGTGGGCTGGTGAGGTGAGGAGACAGGGAATTAAAGGTCCAGGGAACAGGCAAAACCTCACATAAGTAAAATAAAATAAAATAGAAAAAGTTATATAATAATAATAATAATAAATAAATAAACCAAAAAGAACAATCCAGGGCCCCGTTCCACGTACCTGGATAACTGAGTTAGCCGGATAACTTTAACTGGATAACTGAGTTAGCCGGACTTTCCGGTTCCCCGTACGTGGATTTTCCAAATCACCATGACAACAGATCCAAAAGTTTGAGCCTGGTCGAAAGCAGAGTTTAAGTTCAAGTTAGCCTGAACCATCGCCACGCCCCCGCAAAAAAGTGACAGCCCGTTTCCTGAAACTATTCCCACAGTCTACGATCTGCATTATACCATTCTGAATTACGTTTTTGTGCTCCATTCTTCCAGAGGGGGCTTTTGAAATGTAAAATAGACCCAAAATGCTGATACTAAATTCACTTTGTCCTAAATAATGCACGTTATATATACCGTGGCGCTCGCTCGTGCGATGTACACATTATGACGTGGTTATTTTAATTGTAACTGGGATTAAGATGTCTGATGAGATGCGCTGTTTGACGGATTTGAGGAATTGAATGAGCCGTTGACGTCACATTAATGAATGAGGATAAAGAAATAAAACTTCATTCAAAATAAGGAATATTCTAAACACGGGTCTCTCGTTCATTAATGTATAAACAATGATTTTATCCCATCTGGCACAGTGGCCCAGCGGTAGTGCTCAAGCCTGCCAACCCAGCGACCGGGGTTCAAAACCCTGTGTTTCCGATATAATTTTCTTGAATATAATATTAATGATTATACGCCAAAGTAGCCTGGTTTTAAGTTAAAATATTATAAATCTACATGCATTGAGGATGTCATTCTTTATATAGCTCTCAACGTGCACCAAATTGAATTATTCCTATATTGCAAAAAGAAGGAAAAGACTAGGGTCTCGAACACCGGTCGTCTGCATGAAAGTCAAACGAACAACCCGTTAGACCACAGTAGAGATAAGTTAAAGATCGACTATACATCAATCAATGGGTAAGAGAGCCGTATCGTAATTCTGTTTAACAGTTTAACTAATTATTTTCGCTAGCAAGATCTCATTTGATTATTCAATCCAGCAGGCAAGTTTAAAGAAATATAATCTGATTGATTGAGGTAATGAGGGACTTAAAATTAGCCTATAGATAACGCATTTAACTTGTCGGCGAGGCGATTGAGCCGTATTGCAATCTGTCAATAAAGTTTCAAATCAATTAATCAATCAATGCCGTTAGAGAATCAGGATCTCTGCCATCGATACGTGCTGGCTTTTCACCTGAAGCGGCCGCGCGCATTTAGCCTGAGTCGCAAGTCTGGCTTGAGTTAACGAGACTGAATCCACCTTCGAGGAACAGGAAAATCCCGACTTCAAACATCGGGTTAACTGAAGCTGGATAATGACATCTTGATCGACTTAGTTGAACCACGTACGAGGAATGGGGCCCAGATGAGACTGGAAGGGCCCTCCGGAAGAGGGAAAGGGGTTTAGCATACTTGTGCCTCCAACCTGGAGGAGTGACCTCCAGTAAGGAAGCCGTGCATGTGCGCCCTAAAAGAGGCTAATGGTTGACCTTTGGAGTGAGCCAGAGACCCCAATTGACCTATCTGAAACCCCGGTCTCTTTTCTTGATCCTCCAATCACAACTGTTGCTCAGGGGATCAAGAAAAAAGGGCGGGTTTGAGATCAGTCAATTCCAAAGGGAGGCAAACAACTTGATATCCTGGGCCAATTAGGATAGACTGGGGAATATTATTCCCTGACCCTTCGAATGAGGCGATTGAGCTGTCTCTTGGAATGTGGGCCTCAGCTAGGAAGCACAGGAGGGGGGGGCTCCCTCTGGGATCACAGGCAGATCGAACAAAGAAATGGAGAAAATAATTAGGAAGTCACATGCATGATACAGTGGCAGAGAAAAGGGATTAACACTGTCGATATGGAAATAAACGTACCTTCATGATTTCAGCCTTAGAAGAAAACGTGACGAGATAATGGGAAAGGGTATTTAAAGAGGAAAGCACAAGAAATGGAAGTGAACAGTGTTGTGGAACCGGAGAGGTTAATTATGTGAGCGAATCATCTTGGTTGATACAAATGTATTTGTTAAAACATGGTAAATCGTATACAAATTAGTTCAAGAGTTTGGTAGAGGACTTTCTTGTCAGTTCTCCTTATAACCTTATCTGACACAAAGGAAGAGGCCGGGGGAAGGTGATAGGAAGAAGGGAGGTGTTACCAAAAGGAATAGAATGTGGGTCCAGGAAGGAAGAACGGAGGTGTTACCCAAATGAATAGAATGAGGGCCCGGGATAGGGGGAGGGAGGTGTTACCCAAATGAATAGAATGAGGGTCTGGGATAGGGGGAGGGAGGTGTTACCAAAAGCCAAAAGGAATAGAATGAGGGTCCGGGATAGGGGGATGGATGGTTTACCAAAAGGCCATGAAAGGAATTTTCCACAACAGCAAGCAGCCAGCAGAGCAGAGGGGAGTGGCCAGCAATGTTCCCTCTAAGGTGCGCTCGTGCGCGCGCACATGGCAAAACGCTCCCGCGCACATCTGAAATCTGTCGCGCACAGAAACGTTTGTGTAAAATACGCATGTAGTTAAATTGACTGGCGCGTTGCACTGAATACTACGGTACCCTGTTGCGTGTGACGTTACCCAGAGAAGCCCCGCTTTCAGTGCCTTGTGGGCGTCGCTACTGCGCTCTCACACACACAACAGATGAGGAAGCGGACAGATTCGACCAGCATTGATTCTGCTCACAATGCCAAAGCGAATGTACATTACAGATGAACTGCAGAGAAAATTCCCAATTTACCGTCCCGGTCGAGACTAATTGGAAGCGGAGTGCAACGCGTGCAAAGCTTGACCATATGTTTATGTGAATAAGGTGCTGGCGATCTCAAAGCTCACATGGACACAGAAAAACATTACAAACAAAACTGTGCGAGGCGAGAGTTTGATGGTGTAATGGGAAATATTAAAGGACTAAACGATGAGCCGTTTACAAATCATTCTGAGTCATTATTAATAATAATAAGAAAGTTTATTTCACCGTGGCCACAAATGAAAGGACAGTTTATAGTCAGAGACAATATGTTAACACATTAGCGTCTGGCCATAGACTGACCCAGAGCGCTGTTCACACATATGTTAAATACACAGTTGTCAGACGTAACATAATATATCAGATATGATGACGAAGGTAAACAAAAATGGTTCTCAGTCACTGGAAGCAACAACAACTTTGTTATGACTGGCGAGATGTTAGTCCATTGGAGTCTTCTTAAAGAGACATACACACATTAACCAGTCAACCTGGTCACACTGAAAGTCAAGCTGTATAACATGATATCTCAACACAGATCTATAAGGACATGATAATGTATTCCACGACAATGGCAAAGTTGACCGAAGTATATTCAGCTATACAGAGAGAGAAAGAAAATAATTGTAAACTATTTTGATGCCTCAAAATGATGTGTGTAATACATTTGTTTTGTACACTAATTGCAAGTTATGCAAATGTAAACAAATCCGAAACTGCATAGTGCACTTTTAAATTAGTATCTTTGTGAGGTTACTGTTTTATAATTTACATTACATTGAAAAGCTACAAAGATATATTTTTTAAAGCTTGATTTTCTAATACAGAAGAGGTATTATTTAGAATATTACTCCATATTTTTCTTGTTATTTATTTTGTCCAGTAAGACTTGAAAATATATATTATTTTGTCATAGGTTGATTTAGTTATTTTCTTGAGATTTGTCAGATAGATTACTTTAGGCATAATACAGCATGTTGAGTAACTTTGGTTATAGAGAGATATTATTTTAATAATATAAACAATAATTTTATATCCATACAGAGGAGGCATACTTAAAATATATTAAAATGATAAAGCATCTTTGAGTAAACTTCGAGTATCATTAACACTTTGAGTGCCACGGACGCGTTTTGTCGTTAGTTCATGCCGCCAGTTGAATGCCAGCAACGCTATATAGCGTTTGTTTGTCGTATTTCTTTTTATTAACGATTTGAATGAATATTTCATCAATCGAGCCTCACACTAGTGTTGCAGACTCTCTCTGACCTCCATTGGGAAATTACCGCCCCCTATCGTCTCTCCCTGTGTAACTGCACCCCATTAGATTAGACTGATGAAGGGGGGGGGGGGGGGGGGGGCAGTTTCCTCATTTAACTTTTCCGTCAAGCCAACTGAAGGATCCAAGTGATCGCCGAGCCGCAAAACATACATATTTACAGTACCCAACGCTGAATCAATAAACGCGATCGATATTTGGAATGGCGATCAGGAATTGGAATAATCTTTTTGGAGAACATCTGATCTGAGGTAAGCAATTTATTTTACCAGTCTTGGGGTAATCGGATCTGTTTTGACCTATATATCAGCGTGTGCCCTATGTGTGTGTGTGTGTGTGTGTGTGTGTGCGCTCGCTGATCAGGAAATGAGAGAATATATTTTTCAGATCGCTTATATAGCGTGCATAAGTACACATATACTATCGATAATCTAGCGTTTATTTGAAAACTATTCATAAATAGGCCGAAAAATGACAACTTTTTTGTGTATTCCAGAATATTCCAGTAAAGGGCGTTTCTCACGGATCTATTTTCCTGAAAAACGAGGGCTTTTCAAAATGCTATAAAACGGAAATGAAATGATTAAAAAACAATCCGTTTCGACAATGTTGACTGCAAACAAGTCATTGATAAACGACGGGCAGATTAGACACATAGCCATAATTTAAGACAGAGATTATGCGTAACGCTATCATTGAAGTGGGTGCTGGCATCCAACCACGTTTTACCATGTTAACAAGTGGCAACCAAAGTGTTAAGTATCTTGAGGCTGAAGGCAGTGTCCTCTTTAAAAAAATGCACAATATGGGCACCCTTGAAGTCGCATGATAATTCACTTAACCCATTCTCCGCCGATGACGTGTTTACACGTCATTCTCCGCCATGCGTAATCTGCCAATGACGCCTAAAGGCGTCTTTGAGATCAATATTTCATATTTTCGTCATGGTATTCACATTTCACCCACGGAGTCTTGGCTGGTGTTGTAGGACTCCGCTCAACTCTGCAACGCTTCAATACCGCCACCTGGTGGCCGATCGGCGAGTTGCCAAAACCGGAAGTGGCCGGAAGTGCTTAGTCCGTCCCCTATTCCGTCCGGCCACTCGCTATCGCTCGCGGGACTCTATCCAGACACCGTGGATATCGATCCGTTGCCATAACTCAATAAACAACATGATTGGACGTATATTAGTATTATACAAACCGGAACTGGATCACCTAGATCAACATCACATAACTGGGATCTGTCAGTGTGATCGGCCAACGGTAAGAGGAAGCTGCCGTGAGTTTCAGCGTTTTTGATTATTATTATCCATACAAACTGCTCTGATCTATATATCACCAATACTACATGAATCATTTAACGTCGGTCATTGAATTATAAACGACCCCCCCCCCCCCTCCGGTCACCAGCAGATGACCAGTCATGACGTTTAGGATCATGTACAGTTGAATTTTTTTATATATTTGATCATTTGATCATCTAATATATGCATTTATGGCTATATCTCACGTTCTATGAAATACAGCAGAAAACGATAAAAACATATTTATACTCTGGACGGTATTTTAGTATGAATGTGTGAATGAAAAAGTAAAACGTTCCTACATCCTGAACGATAGATAATTGATGTTGAATGGGCCATAGTAATGTCAATTTAGCAATACAATTTAAAAAGTTATAGCCCTGCAAAGAAGGTGAACATCTCCATAGACAATAGTGCTGGCAGAGAGGCTACAAGGATGGATATAAGCTCCGGCAGAGAATGGGTTAATAAAATAATGACAAGTCAGCCTCCTAAAAAGACAAAAGTTAGTGACACGACTCACACCGCCGCCGCCAACCCAGCCAAAGTAAGGACTTTGCTCTGTATCATCAATCAATGGTCAAATAAATATTTGATTAAGGAATATAATATGCCTTTTTGTATTATTTCTGTGTATCAGCTAAATTTATAGATTTATATGTTAGACATTGAGGGAAATTAGGATTCTCAGATTTTTTACAAACAGCCGCTTATCAACTAACCGGTTAATCGGCAGGTGACGTATGTTGCTCAGTAGTTGCTGATGTCTGCTCAGGAGGTTTGAGTGTTTGCTCAGACCGAAATAAAATTAGAGGGAACATTGGTGGCCAGGTATAGACACGTTGTGCAGCGTGGGTGACACGTTGTGCAGCGTGGGTGTGGTTCTGCTGTGCAGGCAAGAGAGGAAAACGTTTGCACTCTGGTTGGATGTTGTATTGTATTCGTGCTGTATGATGACAATACATTTTAGTCTAATCGAATTGTGATCAGTCGCAAATCGGTTCAGTGCTACCTGTTGAATACAAGGATCAACACAGCAGAGATGCAACGGCAGACCGTCTTACTGGCCTTGTAAGGAGCTGGCTGGGCATGTCTGTATGCAAATTCAAGGGATACGGGCACGTGCTGAAAGTTTAAGAATGAGTGATGTACTCCATTCAGCGGAGCACAGCTGCAAACGTTTTTGCCCATTTACAAAGACGTTTCACACATTCAGGAATCGGGAGAAAATCTGCTGGTACGAAATGTTACCAAGATATTTACCAAGGCACTTACGAACACGTTCGAGAATGAGGACCATTGCCAACATAAACAAACCTTACAGCCAAAAGAATTACAGAAAATACTATTTAAAATGTTAGTCCTTGTATCAAGTAGAGAATGAAAGACATTCCCTATTCATATTTCTTGTTATCGTTGTTGGGACTGCCCGTTTGAATCACTGATTGGACCTTTAAGTGTGTGTGTATAAGAGTGTCTCTGCCTGATTGTGTGTGTGTGTGTGTGTGTGTGTGTGTGTGTGTGTGTGTGTGTGTGTGTGTGTGTGTGTGTGTGTGTGTGTGTGTGTGTGCGTGCGTGCGTGCGTGCGTGCGTGCGTGCGTGCGTGCGTGCGTGCGTGCGTGCGTGTGTGTGTGTGTGTGCGTGCGTGTGTGTGTGTGTACGTGTGTGTGTGTACGTGTGTGTGTGTGTGTGTGTGTGTGCACTCGGCATGACAGTGGCTCAAGGGTCGTCTGGTAATTGGAAGGTTCCCATTTAGAGTCTGGCTTCTTCCGTCAGCAAGTCAAAGTGTCCATGAGCAAGACACGTAACCCCTAACTGCTCCCGATCAGCAGGTTGGCACCTTGCATGGTCGCCTCTGCTATCATAATAATAAATAATAATGAACTGGACTTTTGAAGAAGTCTTCAGACATGGGCTGCGGCATGGGGCAGAGCCCGGGGACCAATCCAAGTGCTCCTATCCGTCTTCGTCAGGGACGCAACAGTGTTAGCGATCTGTTCTGCATGTTTTTCCATTGGGTTTATATTCTGGAGCACAGGGAGAACATGAAAACTCCACACAGAAAGGCCCGGGAGATACCCCAGCTGGGTACCTGGCCACGCGGCGACCAGGTCCCCAAGCGGGAATCAAGCCCTGGACCTTCTAGCTGTGAGGCGACAGTGTTAACCACTACACCACTGTGCCGCCTCTATCAGTGTGTGATTGATTGAGTGAATGGGTGAATGTGAGGCATAAGTTGTAACAAAAAATCGAATAAAAGTGCTATATATATGCAGTACATTTTACCATCCATGTTTGGTAAAAAAAAAAAAAAAAAAAAAATGTGTTGAATTTATAGCATTACCATTCATATCTGTATTCTTGAACGTTCATTTGAAACATCCTAGACTGTTTGATACTATTGTCATGAAAGTGTTGAAAGGTAGGCCTAATGTCATTAGCTGGGGAGGATGTTTGTATGTTTATTTAAATGTATATTTCATGTGGTGGGAGTGGTTCAGGGTTAAAGGTAGGCTTTGCAGGTAGGTCAAAAAAGTGATGATTGTCACGGAAATGTTAGAGCGCCATGGGATCTAGAGACACTACCAATCAGAAAGCTGGTGTGTTGCCATGGCAAAATAATCCTTTAGATAAACATCCCAGCGGCGCAGGAAAAAGTTAAAAAAGTTATTGTATTCAAATGTTATTTTCTGAGCCGTCCTGCTATAATGCTCATCTCCCATGACAACAGTATCAAAGTGCCATTGAGGCGTCTCAGTTGTACCAAAGGAAATGACCATGAAACGCTCTGAAAATTCCCTTTTCTATCCATTCAGGATCTGTGGTCTGGGTATTTGTGCATTGCATGTGTGTATGTGTTCATGTGCGTGATGTGTGTGTGTGTGTGTGTGTGTAGGGAGAGGGCTGAGAGGGAAGGATGATCTCAGCAGGGCGCCCTCCTCCCTATAGAGTCTGTCAACTGTCACAAGTTTCAGCTTCAACCGAGCACCAGAGGAAACGACTTCTGACAGGGAGACGAGGTCACGAACCTTCACATCGCTCTGAAGTGGTGCATCTCGGAGGGGGAGGGAGGGAGGGAGAGGGGGAATGGGGGAGAAGAAGAGAGGATTGTTTTGCTGGAGAAGAGGGCAAAGAGAGGAGAGTTAAGGAGGGAGAACGAGATAGGGCGAGATCAGGAGAGAGCAGAGAGGGCAGGAAACTCTCAAGTGAGCAATGACGATCAAACTGTCTAATGATGATGATATAAGTGGCACAAGTTTTAGAACTCCAAGATCAACAACCTTAAGCTTAAAGAGCAGAGAGAGAGAGAGAGAGAGAGAGAGAGAGAGAGAGAGAGAGAGAGAGAGAGAGAGAGAGAGAGAGAGAGAGAGATAAAAGGGAGTGAGAGTTGAGATGGAAGAGGAGAAGCCGAGGGGGAAGAGAGAAGTGGAGAGAGATATCAGAGCGATGCTCGCCCCATGGGAACTCATTGACTATCCTACCCTGCCTCTCTTACTCTGAGGAGGGGGGGGGGGGGGGGTGAAATTGAGAGAAGTATGGGGGAATGGAAGAAAGAAAAATAGAGAGAGAAGAGAAGAAACAACAGGGAGAGATAACCAGGGTAGGGAGAGATAACTGGGGTAGAGAGAGAGATAACCAGGGTAGAGAGAGATAACCAGGGTAGAGAGAGATAACCAGGGTAGAGAGAGAGATAACCGGGGGTAGAGAGAGATAACCGGGGTAGAGAGAGAGATAACCAGGGTAGAGAGAGAGATAACCAGGGTAGAGAGAGATAACCAGGGTAGAGAGAGATAAGGGTAGAGAGAGAGATAACCAGGGTAGAGAGAGATAACCAGGGTAGAGAGAGATAACCGGAGAGATAACCGGGGTAGTGAGAGAGATAACCAGGGTAGAGAGAGATAACCAGGGTAGAGAGAGAGATAACCAGGGTAGAGAGAGATAACCAGGGTAGAGAGAGATAACCGGAGAGATAACCGGGGTAGAGAGAGATAACCGGGGTAGAGAGAGATAACCGGGGTAGAGATAGAGATAACCGGGGTAGAGAGAGAGATAACCAGGGTAGAGAGAGAGATAACCAGGGTCGAGAGAGATAACCAGGGTAGAGAGAGAGATAACCAGGGTAGAGAGAGAGATAACCGGGGTAGAGAGAGAGATAACCAGGGTAGAGAGAGAGATAACCAGGGTAGAGAGAGATAACCAGGGTAGAGAGAGAGATAACCAGGGTCGAGAGAGATAACCAGGGTAGAGAGAGAGATAACCAGGGTAGAGAGAGATAACCAGGGTAGAGAGAGATAACCAGTTTTATGATATTCTCAATGTGATCTGTTTATTTTGCACCCGCCACCAGCAGTATCCTATATTGTAAATCACAATGGGCCCTAAGCATAATAGAATAAGAACACTGGAACAACTATATATAGTGGGTATCCCACAAGTCCGCTTTTCAAGGATTCAGCTAAAGAAACATCTGCTAATGTAACAGGGTTAGTTGTGAATATGCTGTTGTGAGGTATTTTTCTATCGGTGGGGAATTTGCCCGCTTGTAGATAGAGGGAGGAGTCACCCAATTCCTCCTCCCAGTCTGATTTTGCTCGGCAAGTCAACTCATGGACATTACCTCGGTGTGGAGCCCACCTGAGATTGCGTCCCGTGCACCAGGGCCCTATTCCCCGTACCTGGTTCAACTAAGTCGATCAAGATGTCATTATCCAGATTCAGTTAACCCGATGTTCGAAGCCGGGATTTTCCTGTTCCTCGAAGGTGGATTCAGTCTCGTTAACTCGATTCAGACTTGAGACCCAGGATAAGTGCGCGCCGCCGCTTCATTTGAAAAGCCAGCACGTATCGATGGCAGAGATCCTGATTCTCTAGCGGCATTGATTGATTAATTGATTTAAAACTTTATTAACATATTGCAGTACGGCTCAATCGCCTCGCCGACAAGTTAAATGCGTTATCTATAGGCTAATTTTAAGTCCCTCATTACCTCAATCAATCAGATTATATTTCTTTAAACTTGCCTGCTGGATTGAATAATCAAATGAGATCTTGCTAGCGAAAGTAATTAGTAAAACTATTATACAGAATAACGATACGGCTCCCTTACCCATTGATTGATGTATGGTCGATCTTTTACTTATCTTCTCTGTGGTGTAACGGGTTCTTCTTTTGACTTTCACGCAGACGACCGGGGTTCGAAACCCAGTCGTCTCCTTCTTTTTGCAATATAGGAATAATTCAATTTGGTGCACGTTGAGAGCTATATAAAGAATGACATCCTCAATGCATGTAGACTTATAATATTTTAACTTAAAACCAGGCTACCTTTGCGTATAATCATTAATATTATATTCCAAAAAATAATATTGGAAACACAGGGTTTCGAACACCCCGGTCGCTGGGTTGCCAGGTTTGAGCAGTACCGCTGGGCCACTGTGCCAGATGGGATAAATTCATTGTTTATACATTAATGAACGAGAGACCCGTGTTTAGAATATTCTTTGTTTTGAATGAAGTTTCATCTCTTTATCCTCATTCATTAATGTGACGTCAACGGCTCATTCAATTTCTCAAATCCGTCAAACAGCGCATCTCATCAGACATCTTAATCCCAGTTACAATTAAAATAACCACATAATGTGTACATCGCACCGAGCGAGCGCCACGGTATATATAATAACGTGCATTATTTAGGACAAAGTGAATTTAGTATCAGCATTTTGGGTCTATTTTACATTTCAAAAGCCCCCTCTGGAAGAATGGAGCACAAAAACGTAATTCAGAATGGTATAATGCAGATCGTAGACTGTGGGAATAATTTCAGGAAACGGGCTGTCACTTCTTTGCGGGGGCGTGGCGATGGTTCATCCAGCTAACTTGAACTTAAACCCTGCTTTCGACCAGGCTCAAACTTTTGGATCTGTTGTCATGGTGATTTGGAAAATCCAGGTACGGGGAGCCGGAAAGTCCGGCTTAAGTCAGACTTAACCGAAAGTTATCCGGCTAACTCAGTTATCCAGGTACGGGGAACGGGGCCCAGATCACCAGAATAAACCTGAGAATCCATGGACGTCTAATTTATATTACACAAACAACGCTGAATCATATCTGTTACACTGAACCATAACCATGTATTTTGGAAAGTTTCATATTTAATTTCATTGTTTTTTATTAGGTTTCAGGAGTAAAACAGCTTTTCTCCCTAGAGTAGGCTTCACTCCCTGTGGGTAGACACAGAGGATACATCTGGTACCGTGTGTGTGTCTGAGGGTGTGTGCATGTGTGTACGCATGAGAGAAAGAAAGAGAGAGCATGTGTCCCTCCCCATCTGTGCATAAGATTATTGACCATAATCTTAATCCCACTGCAGATAGGAGGAAAGTGACCCTGCCTGACCCTCTCTCTCTCTCTCTCTCTCTCTCTCTCTCTCTCTCTCTCTCTCTCTCTCTCTCTCTCTCTCTCTCTCTCTCTCTCTCTCTCTCTCTCTCTCTCTCTCTCTCTCTCAGTCTCAGAGAGGTTCAGTTCACTGCTGTGTGACCTAGCACTTAACAGACTGTGTCGCACACCAGCAGACAGTCAGTGGATGCTTTCACTCAAGTCTGAGTGGTAGAACGTGGGCAAAACACACACACACACACACACACACACACACACACACACACACACACACACACACACACACATATGCACACACTTTTGCGCTCATACTGAAAGATGTGCTTGCATGTAAATACATACAGTACACAGACACACACACATACACACACTTACACAAATCAAAATTTCCACTCAACCGTTTTCCTAGCAGTTTCCCAGGAATTAAATTATATGTAATTGTCCACCCAGCGGCGGTGGTGGGTGAATTATTTCCTTTGCCCTAGATTTGAACCAACCCTGGGGTTTACAACAAAGTGAGGAAAAATTCCCTCCTATCAGTTTGTGTTACCCAGAGCGTTTAGTCTATGAAAGCCCATCAGCAGCTCCACCATGTGCTCTGCTCTCTTCCTCCCGACTTAAGTCTCTCTCTCACACACCCATCAGGAGGAGGCCTTTCAGTCCTTCCACACTGATGTTGAAAATAAGAATTACTTTGTAATTTACCACCTTGGGTTCATGTTTTAAAGGAACACGCGGACATTATAGGAAATGTCTTCTCCGGAGTCGGTTAAGAAGATGGATACGGATTTCCTCTATGCCTTCAGTAGAAAGCTATCCAGCCACAAGCTAGCCTAGTTTAGCACAAATAAATGGAAGCGGAAACGGACCAGCTACCCTAGCTGTTGGGCCAAAAACACCTACTGGAGTTTTAAACTAGGCTAGTGGTCCGTTAGTAGCTAAACTGTGATAATACCCTAACTAAATTAAGTCTTAGCCACAGTTGAGTTTTTGATATGGTGAACAGGCCCATATCATATGTGGCAGGTTAGCCACAGCAGTAACTGTACATTGGATTATCGACGAAACCTTACTTGGTCCCAAGAAGAGGGTCTCGTGTATTATTATTTTTTTTATCCACTTTTCTCCTTATTTTCTCCCATCGCCAATTCTCCCCTCCAATTCTCCCCTCCCCTGTCTTGAACGTTGCTAGACTATGCCTCCCACTGGTCGGCTGTAGTGAGGATAGAAGGCTTGCATCACGGGTCCCCTCCGGTACACGAGGAGGCAGCCTGTCGCATCTTTTCACCAGACAGCGTGGACTCTCAGTGGCGAGGAGTAACGCGCCGTGGGAGGCTCACGCTGCCCCAGATACTTCCTGTCTCTGCTGTACAGTCGTCACCCAACCGACCTGTAGGAGTCGCTGTCCACAACGTCCAATCCCCACCCATCGACTTTCCACCCGCTACCTCTGCCAATTGAGATAGTATGACGACTGGCCCAAGCCGCAGGCAATGCTGACTCGGGGAGTCGAGACCGGAGTCTCTTGCATTCGTGACGAGCGCAATCTCTGCTACGCCACCCAGCCGCCCTTCAGGGTCTCGTGTATTATTGGGTTAGGAGGACATTTACATTGGAGGGGGTTCAGTCTCCCGTAGGTGCTCCTTGAGAGTGGTTTTAAAAGTGGGTAGTGATTCACATTCCTTTACAGCTGTGGGTAGGGCGTTCCACATTGATGTGGCATAATTGCGAAACGTGTTTAGTCCCTTGTTTGAGCCGAATCTGGGTTTAACATGATTTGTGGAGCTCCCTCTGGTGTTGTGGTCGTGGTATTCACTGACCTTTGGGAAGTATTTTGACATGTACATGGGTACCTTAGTCGTGTAGTGTATCTTGTAGACCAGGCCCATTGCAAGTTGCTGTACTCTGTCTTCTACTCTAGTCTAAGCCATCCTAGGTTGTCAAAGTGGGCAGGGGTGAGGTGGGTTCTAGGAGTAAGGTCAAGCAGTAGTCTGACCAGTTTGTTTTGTGATGTTTGTAATTTTGTTTTTAGCGCCTTTGAGGTGCTTTGGTACCATGAGGTGCAAGCATAGTTGTAGTACCCTTGAATGAGTGCTCCTGCTTCTGATAAGTATGACATATATCCCTTTGTTGTTTTATAGCTAAGGGTTAGTTTATAGCCTTCCAATGTACAATTAATAATCTGAGGTTTTGTAAATGTTTAATTTGAATAGCCTACGTGATATTCACATAACATTAGGTATTATTAGTCCTGTCAATTATCATCAAGCAGCCTCCTAAAACGGATGCAGTTATGACAGAAAGTCCTGTTCAAGAATAGAAGGAAGAGAGAAGGAATAAAGAAAACATATGTTGTTCACAACAATTATTTAACCTGAACTCAATATTTTCAAGGGACATTCCACTGGCAAGGTTTCTCTTCACTTGCTGTGAGCCCTGTGAAGTAGGCCTATACTCCTTTATGGATACTATTTGGGGACCAACAGCAACGAAATTAATGAGCACATTTGAGAAAAAATGATATTTTCTCTGAAGGGTGTTCTATAGCACAGCCGACAAGGGGTCAAATGACCCCTAGGCATTTTTAATAAATGTTTCCTTGTCACTCGGTCGAGCTCCAGCTCTGTCACTCAATGACTTTTCCTAAAAGTACCCGTTTTATCTGGCACGGTTTCTGAAATTTCAAAATTAATTCAGGAAAATGTAATTAGAACGTTATTCCACATATGGGCCGTTAGAACAGACGAAAGTCACAGCACTTTGCGAGCGTCTAGTGCAGGGGTGGCCAACCCGTGGCTCGCGAGCCGCATGTGGCTCTTTGCCCGTCAATGTGTGGCTCTTCCATCCAATTTTTTTTTTAAATTATAATAACATTTTCTTTTCTTTAAAAAAAATTCAAAAAAATGTAATGTATGTCATTCAAACCTACATTTCATTGTGGTACACCTCATATTTTTATATTCAGAGGTAATTATATAGTTTACACTGTTTATTTTTCTCATATTTCTCATATAAGCTGTCGGGTCATCTGACCCGTTCCTGGCGGGAATTAGTGGCATTTTCTCCATGGCTGTGCTAGTGTTAATTTGGTAAAGGCATTTCTTCATCAAAGGTCATATGATGTAGATATGTTGGGTTTTTAGTGTGGTTCCCTATGCATCATCCCAAAGGCTTCGATGGAACTGGCACCAAAGTCTGGGACCAAGCAGAGCATTAGAACGCTGGTATTATGATGTAAAGACCATTCCCTATAGTTTCATTGTCATTACTGGCTGTAGATCTCTCACTCATCTCTGCATTTTGTACAAGAAGGTAGGTTGGCTGTCCCTGCCTGCTCGTAGGCTTCATCATTGGTACATCTTCCTCTATAAATTACTTGGACTGTTACCTCTAGTCTGTACACACCTTACCGTTGCGTCAAACTCTTCCTACAGCTTGGGTTCTCAGGACTTTCTATCCACCTCAGTCCCACGAATTCGCACTGAGTTTGTGAAGAGGGCTTTTGTGTACTCTGCTTAATTTACCTGGAATGGACTTAAAACATCTCTTAAAGGGGAACTATTTTACAATTTCTTTCATTATTTGGGCACTTTTACACAATTCCTGTGAGTCTATGGAACACCTCTGTAATTTTTTTTTTAATTCATTGTTTTGTATTTCTAATCAACTACTCAAAAACAGCATTTTTCTACCTCAATATCTTAAGCCGTTTTGAGCCTGGGAGGCCACGGCAAGGGGCCAACTGTGCACATTATTATGCAGCTGAGACATCTCTGACATCACAGATCAGCACATTTTCAGATGACTCAGTTCAGTGAGGGTGAATATTGTGAGAGGAGAATTGGAAGAATGCGCCAATATGAGAATTAGAGACATAGATCATATTAATATAAGTCCACATAGCTATGAAACAATGCTAAACACTGAAAAAGGCCATTTATAAGATAGTTCCCCTTTAACTCCAGGGCCCTCATTTATCAACAATGCTTAGAAAGTGTTCTATTTTCGTTCTTAAGCACAGATTTTAGAATGTGTGTACGTACAGAAAAATCGGGATTTATCACACGTGCCTATACAGGTTCTATGCACACTCCGTGTTGATAAATACCATTTGTTCTACGCTCCGCGCTCGTGCACGATTTTAAGTATTTGCATATAGAACCGCCCGTAATTAACCATATACGGTAATGAAACACCCCCATGAAATGTGGAAAAGTGGACTAAGCCGAGCGAAGCGTGTTATGGGAGAAATACGCGACAGGCTGACAGACATGTACACGTACGGTGATGTCGGATATGATATCTATTAACTTCCTAAAGACCATTGCTGCCTGGGCAGCGCAAACACTAATAAAGACCGTTAACCACTGTTTGCCATTTGTGTCATTAATAACCATGCTGGAATATGACTGCTTTTTCTTCGTTTCGTTCGATTAATACCCAGGGATTAAAGTTCTCCGTCAATTTCACTCCAAATCGCGACGGATTTTCAGAAAATGTTCTACCTGCATATGATTTGTAGAGGCATACAATCTATTTTGATGTCGGTATTAGGTAGCCTATATAAACAATAATACGAGAGCATATACAAGAACAATGAATCTCACTGCCATGTAGCCTACGCCATGTGTAGCCTGCCTATATGTGATCTATACAAACTTGAACTTGAATTCCATCATGTCTGTGTGCGGGAGCTCACAAGGCTGTTGTCACAATGTAAATAAAAACGTGCACTGAAAAGTTACAGTATGTAGTTGGTTGATTATTTGTATTGTTTGTGGAAGAAAAGTCTGCACACGTCTAGTGTTCCCAAGTTTTAATGTACTTGAACACAACGTTTCGGCCTGTGGCCTTTTTCAAGTGTCAACGACATGTGAAAAGGGGTGGGGTATATATACCTATACAAATTAAAGGTCAAGGTTGAGCCAGGTCAATCAATTAGCCTATAGGCTACACATTTACAGACCATATTGCAGCTCAAGTGCCTAGAACATATGGTACATAGTAACAATAACAGTAGTACGGTAGTTTAGTAGTTAAATGTGACACACCTTCACATGCCAAAATTGAGAAAATATATAATAAGAAAACTTAAAAATCAGAAAAATTAATAAAAAAAACACAAAATCAGGACAGAATGTGTGTATTTACAGGAAGGGTTTAATGTCAAACTCTTCATTCAGTCCAAGAGGGGCCATAGTCTGCAGGGTGTGAATATGGTAGGTCTCTCTCTGCAAAAGTAGTTTGCCATGGTCTCCTCCTCTCGCTGGTCTCTCTACCTTTTCAATGATTATTTGTATGACAGTCAGTAAACTAGGGATGCCCCGATCGATCGGCCACCGATCGTTATCGGCCGATATTCAGTATAAATATGCGATCGGTGATCGGTGATAATGCTTTATTTTCACCGATCGTCAAACCCGATATCACACGCTGTCGCTGAGTTCTGTCTCAGACACCGGTGGTGCGGCGTCTGCTCATTCCTCCAGCCCCTCCTGTACGCATGTAAACACGGGTCTAGTCTAGTGAGACACGGGACACGGGAGGACGGCGTGTTAGCTTAGCTACCGTTACAAAATGACCCAGTCAACTATTCACTTTTAGTTTAATACATGATGAGGCATTGTCTAACCGAATGGTATCTAGCCGGCCAGCTACCGATAGCTCCTGACATAAACAAACGCTCCACAAAGTCCAGTAGAGTGTATGATACCTGTTAGCTGTTAGCTGTTAGCGCAAGCTAGTTCACTGTTCAAAACGAAATGTCCCATTGAACTAAATAATTCACTGAGGCGTTGTATTAACGTTATATATCCGGCTAGCAGTAGCTACAGATAGCTCCTGATATCAATGTCTTATAACACTGATTCGATGCGTATTTGAGCTGAGGGCTTGTGAATGTGATTTAACGTTATACCAATACTAGGGTTCAGCTGCAGCGCCGGAGAATCCTGGCCGTAGCTCGAGGCTACTCGAGTATAGGACCAGCTGCAGCTCCGGAGAATCCTGGCCGTAGCTGGAGGCTACTAGAGTACACACAGACAGTGGAGCTTGTTGCGTGGTGGCGATGTCTCGCAGATAATACAAGTACAAGTCTAATTATATAATATATATATTTTATAAAAGAAAAAAAAATTATATAAAATAAATTTTAATTTCTTTTAATCAAAAACGATCGGTATCGGATCGGTATCGGCCGATATGGCTCACAACGATCGGTGATCGGTATCGGTGGCAAAAAACGTGATCGGGGAATCCCTACAGTAAACCCTTGCAAAAAGTATCCGTTTTATTTAATTAATTGAAAACATGCAGCATTGCCTTCCTCCCGGTCACCAGCAACGACATGTATCAGGCAAATGCGCATCGCAACATTGACTGAGTGGAATCCCTTTCTATTCACATAACTGCATTTGTGATGGAGCTTTGACAGCTACATGGGTGGTACAGTAACAGTCTATTGCTCGATCCATCTCCAATATCACGATGGACCGTGCCGGTGGCCAAAGACCCGAGGGTGGAGAGGACTTGAATGTTGAATGGCATTTGTGTGTTTTGTTCCACGCTCCAATTTTGGTCTTAAATTGCGGTACAAATTAAGGAGGTGTCTCGGGTATAACGGACTCTAATTAATATTATGTTCTCTCTGCAATTAGACTGCCCCTCATTCATTCATTCCTATCTGCTATCTCTGAAAACAGTTCCCCGCGGAGCCCAGTCAGTGCACCCCATAGTATTCCGATAACCCTATATATAAACTATGCTGCATTCATTCGGAAAGAAAGACTTATTCCAAATGCTATACTTATAGGGTTTGACAATAATTCCACTACTGTCGCTATTTTACAATGAACTATAATGAATTACGGGTCATACAGAACACGCCAGTGTTGAAACTAATGCACGGAAGCGTATTTCCGCGTTGCAATAATAATATTCTACCGCTGGGCGCCAGGTACGCATGCTCTGAGCTGTGAGTAAATATACGCACAAAGTCAAGCACACGTTCAAATTGATAAGTCACACACTTTGCTTAGAAATGATCGTACGCACGGGTTACGCACATATCTGTGAGTACGCACCATTGATAAATGAGGGCCCAGGCTTTTATTACTTTGCACAGTTTTAAAACACTCATTACTGACCTTTTAATGACCAATATGGGAGTGTGCAAATGCTTCTCAGGTTAAGCATTTGCTCTCCCGGGCTGCTGCTTGCTCTTTTTATCTTTATTTTTTTGTCCTTTGTCTATGTTCATATACTGTCCTGTATGGATGTTTGTTGTTGTTTTATGTCAGGTGTTGCTCGAAAAAGAGCTCTTTGAGCTCAAGCTTCTTACCTGGTGAAATAAAGGTCAAATACAATTTAACAGGAAGTGCATAGTGTGCACGTGTATAGTGTGTAGTATAAGTGTGCACGTAACAGACTCTCAAGATGTTTATCTGCTTCGCTGATCATTTCGAAGAGAGAAATGTTGACTGTAAGTGCTCAGGCACACCTTTGGAGAGAACGTTAATTGAAATTTGAAATTAGAAATGTATTTGAAGGATAAACCCCTTGAGATATGCTATCTCGTTTTTGAGGGGGTCATAAAATACAAAACATACAATACAATACATAACAAAGCAAAACACAGGACAACAAAATACACTTATACACTGACAGACGCTCTCCCAAGCTCACCCCCACAGTCCACACTGATTCCTCCCAAGAGGATCATCAATATATAATATATGTTCCCATATAAGTGTACATACAAAATTACAGTTTGATCTGTAAACATGGAAACCATAACACAGTACATCAGATGCAATTAGTAACAAGTGCAAGTAGTCTGCATATGAGTAAACAAAGATGTCTTAACAGAACATAACTGGTAAGAAGTGAGAGATCTGAGTGAACTAGGCAGTTTGTTCCAATCAGCTGGAGCTTTCAGAGGAGAGAACTCCACTAGTACACTGTGTTCTTACTTGCAGTAAACGTTATTGAACCCTTGCACCAAAGAACCATAATATGAGGCCGTTTTGAAATGTTTGCAGCCCATGTATTTGCAGTTGTGAAGTTAATCTACAGTAAGTCACTTGTGTGGGAATGTGATATATCACAAGAAACGACTCAACCTTGACTGTCTTTAACTATGAATGAACATAACACTCTAACTCACCATATTTATATAATAAAGTACTCAACCTCTACTGCCTTTAACTATGAATGAACACAACACTCTAACTTACCATCGTTAGATGATAACATTTAAAAAAAGAAAATCCTCAGAAAACTGACTTATATGGTTCTTCGTCCGAGGTACTAATTTTGACATACAACATGTCAGCCCCTAGACCTTCATTGGGTAAATGAAACACAGTATTATCAAATAAAGTTGTATAATTTATATATACTGTATAAGACATTGTGTGGGAGTTCTCTCTTCTCTAGAAGAGAGGAATGTTGGACATGAGAGATTCAAGCAGCCTTTTTAGTCCTCACTCAGTGACCCAGGAAACCCCCCAAGGTTGTTAATACTGACTAATGAAATGTCCATTTTCATTTGCGGGAAACGTGTGTGATGAGTCTAAGCTGTCCTCACAACGAATAAAGTCAAGAACCAAAGTCACTCTTATGATGATTTATAGCTCTGCCCCTGACTTGGACTGCTTGCCTTAAATCAACAGTGGATTTCTATTGCTGCAAACACACAAACACAGAGACACAAACACATTATGCACGTGCACACACACACACACACAGACACACCAACATGGTACTTAACTTGCACATGTGCACATTTATCAGATTATTGTTCTTCCATTATCTTGTGGTGTTACACAAAATTGTTGTCTGCATGTATAAGCAACCTGAATATTCACCCTGTCTCTTGCAATCTGACCACCAATACATCACTTGGCATGTTGTGAGTGTACGTGCGTTTGTGTGTGTGTATGCATGTGTGTGCCTGTGTGTCACATGTGTCTTCACTTATGCTCCAATCACTATCGAAATTGGCTTTCTTCCCAGTGGGAGCTTCTTCTGAGGATGAGGGGGATGTGTGTATGTGTGTGTGTGTGTGTGTGTGTGTCTTTTTTTTGCCTTTTATTATTTGCTCCTATCCCCCAATTCCCTTCCTGCTTGTTGCACTACCCTACTGTCAGTCTGGGGATAGTGTAGACCAGTGGTTCCCAAAGTGGGGGTCGCGACCCCTCTCGCGTTGGAGCAGCCGCGGGGGGGTTGCGAGATGATTTCCAGAATGTATTGATTTCATAGAATGTGTGAAATAAGCCTATAATTAAAAACAATTAAAATATATTTAAAAATACATTAAACTGGGGGAGCTCCAGTAGCTCACCACGTACCGCGAGTGCTATTTCAGCGCGGTGGACAACCGTGCTCGTCACGGATCTGGGGCTGAGCGCGTTCGAATCCCGGACGGCAGCCGTGCCTTTCCCAGAGTGTCTTCCCCCCCATCTGAACCCTTTCAGCCTGCTTCTGTCGGTCGAACTTGACCAAGTATGAATGCGATGAAAAAGCGATAAACGCTAAAAGAACCAGCTGACTGGTCAAAGTAAAAAAAAAAAAAAATACATTAAACTGGGCGGCTAAGTGGCGCAGTGGGCAAGGTGCTCGCCACTAACGCAGGAGATGCTGGGTTCGAGCCCAGCTCTCGCCGTTGCTTCCGGCTTGGCTGGTCGTTCATACTAATACAATTGGCAGTGTTAGGGGGTGGGAAAGCCGGTGGGTGGGGATCGGACATTGTGGACAGCGACTCCTACAGGTCGGTTGGTGCGCCTGTACAGCAGAATCAGGAAGTATCGGGGGCAGCGTGAGCCTCCCACGCGTTACTCCTTGCCACTGAGAGATCACGCTGTGCAGGTGAAAAGATGCGACGGCTGCCTCCTTGTGTACCGGAGGGGACACGTGATGCAAGGCTTCGTCCACATTGCAGCCGACCAGTGGGAGGCATGGTCTAACAACGTTCTAGACAGGGGAGGGTAGAATTGTATAATACGAAATTGGGATGGGAGAAAAATTGAAAATGGGGAGAAAAAGTTGATAAAAAAAATAAAAAATACATTAAACTGGTAAAAGAAATGCTTTTGAAATGTAAAATAATAGACCTAAAATGCTGATAATAAATAATATTCAGCCTATGGATTTCCTTTGTCTTACATAATGCACGTCATAGCTATGGCGAGTGCGACACCTGTTTGAGCTGTGGGATGAGGCGCGCTTGTTTCTGATGGAGAATGCGTCCCAGCTCGCTGCCCACCTCTCCGATCCCGACTGGATAACAAGGCTAGCATATTTATCTAGCATATTTGCTAAAATGAATGGACTTAATCTGTCACTACAAGGTGAAAACACAAGCATCCTGTCGCTCAATGATAAAATACAAGCGTTCACGAGGAAACTCAAGCACTGGATTGCATGAGTAGAAATGGGCCGGATTGATATGTTTCCAGAGCTTGATGAATTTATGGAGGAAAATGAACTGAGTGTGAACACAGTGAAGATGTCTATAACAACTCACCTCCAAGCCCTTCTTGAACGGTTTAAAAAGTATTTCCCAGAGGAAATCAAGCGACCGAACCTTAAAGACAGTGTTTCAGTCCAAGCCGCTGGCATTCTCTGCACTGACTTATATAAAGTACAGATCACATCTGAATGTGTGGAGGATGATCTCAGAGTCACTGTCTCCAAAATTAAACCCAGACTGGACTTGTTGTGCTCCAAGCCTAGTGCCCATCCATCTCATTAGGTGAGTTGAACATTAGCCTACTAAATTAAATGCGCTATATGTATTCATTTTATGGTTGTTTGATTATTGTGTTATTTTGTGTAGTTATTGTGCGTGTTAAAAGTTTCCAATGCGTATTAGTGCGTGTGCGTGTGAATGTTTGCATGTTTCAACCACCTCCTATAATAGTTGGGGTCGCGGCTCTCTGACACCGTTATTTCGGGGGTCGCAGCCTGAAAACTTTGGGAACCCCTGGTGTAGACTACCCTACTGTAAGTCTTGGGATGGTGTGTAGACTACCCTACAGTCTGTCTGGGGAGGGTGTAGACTACCCTACAGTCAGTCTGGGGAGGGTGTAGACTACCCTACTGTCAGTCTCGGGAGGGTGTAGACTACCCTACTGTCAGTTTGGGGAGGGTGAAGACTACCCTACTGTCAGTTTGGGGAGGGTGACGACTACCCTACTGTCAGTTTGGGGAGGGTGAAGACTACCCTACTGTCAGTTTGGGGAGGGTGTAGACTACCCTACTGTCAGTCTCGGGAGGGTGAAGACTACCCTACTGTCAGTTTGGGGAGGGTGTAGACTACCCTACTGTCAGTTTGGGGAGGGTGTAGACTACCCTACTGTCAGTCTCGGGAGGGTGTAGACTACCCTACTGTCAGTCTCGGGAGTGTGTAGACTACCACGTGCCTCCTCTGATACATGTGAAGTCACTAGTTGCTTCGTTTCACTTGACAGCAAGGAGTTTCACTGAGAGAGCGTAAATAATTGCAGCGACCGGGACTCATACTCCACTGGCTTCCCACCGGCAAACACTGTCATATTGTGTTCGTAGGGACGACTGACCAAGCCGTAGGTACTGTATCTCTGCGGTGGTAGGCGAGTGCTTAGACCTCTACACTACGCAGCCGCCCGAGGTGTGCATGTCTTTGTTGTGGCCAAACTCAACTTGAACTCTATAGAGAACAGCACCATGGCTAGGATGAATGCATCTGTGGAGGGCAGGGGTGGAGCGGTAGAGGGAAAGAAGCACCAGGGCCCTCATTTATCAAGTTTTCTTAGAAAACCTTCTATTTCCACACGTGCACAGAATTTAGAATGTGTGCATGCACAAAAAAAACGGGATTTATCACACGTGCGTACACAGGTCCTACGCACAGTTGTCTTGATAAATATCACCTTGCTCCTAAGCTGGAGCTCGTGCACTGTTTTAAGTATTTGCATACCAGAACCGCCCCGATTATCCATATACGGTAATGGAACACCCCCATGAAATGTGGAAAAGTGGACTAAGCCGAGGGAAGCGTGTTGTACACGGTGATGTCGGATATTATATCTATTAACTTCCTAAAAGACCATTGCTGCCTGGACACCGCAAACACTAATAAAGACCATTAACCACTGTTTTGCCGTTGCCCGTTGGTGTCATTAATGCATGCTGGAATAAGAATGCCTTTCTTCATTTATTTTTAATATTAATAATTATTATAATACTCAATGAATCCAAAATGTCAATGTGGTTAGAAGTGGTGGAGAGAATAAAAGCTAGCTTATAATGGTAGTGTCTGGTTAGGTGCGAGGGATAGTGGAGGTACTTCTCAAGGTGGGGTCCGGGAGGGGGGGGTTCGAGCTGAGCATATGTGTGTAGGTTTTTTTTTAGATAACAGGTATTATGGGTATATCTTATATAAGACAACTAACTAAAAGGTGATCTCATTGGATGTGCCCTGACAATTAATGCTTGTATATCTTATCGTGTGTTGTCATGTTTGTTTATATGTTTGTTTAAAAAATAATAAAAAAATAAAATACAAAAAAAAAAAATTATTATAATACAATAAAAGACAGCTCCGTCTTTTAATACACATATATTGTACAGTAACGTCAAATAAATACTACAGTCCCCGCTGAAATAAAGGTTCTGCACGCACATACCAGCAGTGATCTACAGCATAAAAGATAGCCACTTTATAATACTATTCTGAGTAGATAATTCATCTGTATCGCAACAGAGTCACGGATCTGGTCGGGGCAGGTAGCATTATGTCGGGAAAATCTTTATGAAATAAACAAATGTGAATTAAATTATTTAAAACGAAGTTTAGCATATTAAATCGTTTTATAAGCTTATTGCTTTTTTCGTGCTGATTTGAGAAGGGTCCAGCTGCAGAGCCAGAGAGCAACTCTCAGGGCCAATACATGTGTGTGTGTGTGTGTGTGTGTGTGTGTGTGTGTGTGTGTGTGTGTGTGTGTGTGTGTGTGTGTGTGTGTGTGTGTGTGTGTGTGTGTGTGCGTGCGTGCGTGTGTGTGATTACTAGTCTAATAGTAGAGACTCAGCCCCCCCCCCCCCCCCCTCTGGACCACCTCCTAGTAGAGACTTCTCTAGGAAGAAGACGAAGATGAGGATTAAGGCGAGACACTGCAGGTGAATAGGCAAATATACTTTTTTTGTTGATTTTGAGATTTTGTTATATTTTGCTTCCTAAACATGTCTTCTATGAAACTAGTGACAATAAAACGTCAATAACACACATTTAGTTGTTTATTTTACTTCATTTTGCCTTATTGCATCCATAAATGTCCACATATTTAATGGGGAAGTGCCTCATTTGCATATATAAACATACATTTCAGAAAACTTGTCTCTACTAGGAGGTGGTCCAGAGGGGGGGGGGTCTCTACTGGGAGGTGGTCCAGAGGGAGGGGGGGGGGGGGTCTCTACTAGGAGACTAGTGGTCACACACACACACACACACACACACACACACACACACACACACACACACACACACACTGTGGAACAGTGTCTATCTGTCTGTCTGTCTGTCTCTCTGCTGTCTGTCTCTCCGGCTCTGCAGCTGGACCTTCTCAAATAAGCACGGAAAAGCTTTTAAGCTTATAGCTCCAATTTGGGTCCCAAATTGCGGTACAAATGAAGGAGGTGTCTCGGGTAGTGGACTCTAGTTAATATTATGTTCTCTCTGCAATTAGACTGCCCCTCATTCATTCATTCATTCATTCATCCCTATCTGATGCTATCTCTGAAAACAGTTCCTGCGAGCGCAGTCAGTGCACCCGATAACGCTATATATATAAACCTGCATTCATTCGGAGAGAAAGACCTATTCCACATGCTATTTAGGGTTTGACAATAATTACACTAATATCGCTATTTCACAATGAACTATAATGAATTACGGGGGTCATACAGAACACGTCAGTCAAGCTTATTTCCACGTTGAAACTAATGCATGCAACTGATCTATGCCGTCCGTCTGCAGTCCCCATATTCTACCACAGGGCGTCAGCTAAGCATGCTCTGGGCTGTGCGCAGACATACGCACAAAGTCAAGTTCATGTTCAAATTGATAAATCCCACACTTTGCTTAGAAATGGTCGTACGCACGGGTTAAGCACATATCCGTGCGTACGTCACGTTGATAAATGAGGGCCCAGGTCTGTCCAGAAAGAGGCATTAGATCAGGGAAGGAAAGAGTGCAGGTTTTCCACATTGATCAGTACTTCTTGAGAAGTCAAGTCAAGTCAGTCGGTTGAAGTCCAGCAAAAGGTAGAAAACCACAGTTTGCAGGATATCAGTAACCATATCACTGTGGAGGAGGGGGAAAGCGCTGTATAGGGGATGTAGATGGTAATGAATCCAGCTTGCCAGTCAGATAGAAGAGCTGTGAGCAAAAATCTAGAGTTAAATGGCAAATGAAAGGAAAGAATGGGAGATAGTTAACAGATATTTGATAATGATGGACTTAATTAAAGGAACAGTGTTAATAAATTAGAGAAGATGGGAGACATTATTTATGAATATGGTGCTTAACGATTTGGAATCATTGAGAGAAAGAGGGTGGAGAGATTGCATTCAGTTAGGTCCAGATGGCAGTAAGAAATAGAGAAATTAGTAAAGGAGAGGAAACAGCTAAGAAAGCAGTGGAGAAAGGCGACAGTGGATGAGAGAGAGGGAATTAATGTTTTGCAGGAAGGGCTAAGAAATTAGTTAGCAGTACTCAGGAGGGCGGAAGAGAAAGAAGAAGGAGCGAGTCGGGACAGCATTTTATAGGGATCCATTTAAATTCCCATTTCCATTTAAGGAATGTTCAGCAAAGGAAAGTAAGATAGAGAATACAATGGATATTAGGCCACCAAGGTTGAAGGAAGTGGAAGCCGTAGTAAGGCTTTCAAAGGCTTCTTCAGCCCCAGGGCAGAATGGAGTCCCCTACCAGGTTTATAAGTGTGCCCGATGTACTTAGATTCTTGTGGAGGTTATTGAGAGTAGTGTGAGATAGAATTTGGGATATGACGTTTTACGAACTATAAGTATCGGCTGAACTTGGCTCCGATAGTGATCGACAGCTGCGCAGCCTCCACCAGTCATGTCGTTTTGTGGGCAAGAAAATGTGGGCTAACGTTAAAACCTTTTGCGGCCCCCAGGGTAACATTAAACTTTGGAACAGCTGATTACAGCATGGCTGATGTATTCGAGTCAGTCTACCGTAGTCCTCTCTCATCTGACCCAGTTATCATTTGTACAGACTTGTACTTTTGTCACAAATATATAACGCAACACCATCACATTGTCCATGATAGGGACCAGGCAGACAGGCAGGAAAATAACCCATTCTGTTGAGGTTACTTTACTTACCAAGGCACTTTGGAGTTCTCTATTCCAAATAATCCAACCACACAACTATCCATCTATTCATGAAATGAAATCACACTTTACCCCGGGAATATGCACGAACAATGGTTTGTAAGAGTGGCATATAGGCCTAGTAATCCTTATCCCAGCCAAGTGTCACATCGCCCATTGTAAATAAAACATAATTCCAACGATGTAATCCACTAAATCACACGTTTCCTGATCTTGTGTCTTGATATCAGGCAGACGGCTATTGCTAGCTTTTCAGCTCAAATTAAAGACTGTGTCCTGCACATCTTTAAAGTTCCCCTGTTTTACTAACGTTACAACTAACGCCAGAGTTACTTATCACCACCGGCTTGAGCTATTTATAGGTGGGAGGGACTACTGGGGGGAAGAGAGAGAGAGAGAGAGAGAGAGAGAGAGAGAGAGAGAGAGAGAGAGAGAGAGAGAGAGAGAGAGAGAGAGAGAGAGAGAGAGAGAGAGAGAGAGAGAGAGAGAGAGAGAGAGAGAGAGAGAGAGAGAGAGAGAGAGAGAGAGAGAGAGAGAGAGAGAGAGAGAGAGAGAGAGAGAGAGAGAGAGAGGTTGAGAAAAACTGCAGTATTGCCACTGAAACAGAAATCTCGCTCTGGAATCCTGCAAGGCATGAGTTGTTGCGGGAAGTCAAGAATGGAAGCCTGAGAGAGTTGGAGAGGAGTAACATTACCGCAAAATGTTTGTTGCATTGGAATACAGCTAGCTAAAACAGATAAAAACATGTTTGTGCATTTCCAATTTTATTTTTTATTTATCCTTTATTTATCCAGGAATGTCCCATTGAGATACAAGATCTCTTCTTCCAGGGAGTCCTGACCAACACGGCACACAACAAGTAAAACAGGGCATTAAACAAAAAACATATAATTCAAATATAAATACAGACGGTCATTTGTGCAGTGGCAAGGAGCATAATCACATCAACAATAGCATCAGGTAAAACAGTTACATTTTTCGTGAAGGGCTAATCGTATGAATGAATGAATGAATGAATGAATGAATGAATGAATGAATGAATGAATGAATGAATGAATGAATGAATGAATGAATGAATGAATGAATGACTTTATTTGACAATATAAAAATAAACATGTGACAGAAGAGCACAGTCAGGATATTATACTGCCAAGGATGAAACACAAAAAAGCTCAGAGCTTATTTCCATTGTGGTCCTTGTAGGGGGGTGGGAGAGTGTGATGCTTAATACATGCATCATACAAAACGTGACATCACAACACATCACATATACCATATACATACATACGTAGCATACCTTTAAAAGCATTTACAGTAGGAAGTGCCTCTAGACAAAGTTTTACTTCCAGCGTATTCCATAAAAAGGGAGCATAGTGGGAGAATGCAGCTTTACCAAGCTCTGATTGCATCAAAGGAACATTTAAAAGCATCCCATTTGCTGCTCGCAACAAATTGTGCCAGCAACATGTCTCCCACTTTGCATAGCGTTCATAGACTATTGATATGGACACGCTCAAGTTGTGGCTAGCTACTGTAACTGTTAAAGTTAGTTGTGCTACATGGACTCAAACACTGCTACTACTACTAGCCAAAGAGAACACCTCCTGTACACAAACATCTGCATTTCCATGAGTGGAGAGATCTGCTGCAGACAGAGTTGAGGTAATGTAATTATTACAAATGGTAACTGACTGTTTTGACTGACAATAAGCATTAAGCATTAAGCATCACTGTGCATTGTTATTAGCTGAAGGGCTGTGGGGAGTGGACATGGGAGTGTGGTGTCAGAGGAGCTACCTGTGAGAAAGAGAGTACCGGATGCAGACCCTGTCAATCAATAGTCATTATTTTTGTGATTATAGAATGCATTTCCATCCCATTATCAGGCAACCGCAATTCTGCCAAAACCATTCACCCTTTTGCTAGATTAGAGACAAACATCATCTTCCGTGTTTGAATATAGCTGTTACATAGCCATGGTTACAGGACATTTAGGATGATTTATGCGCTGCTTTGAGAAGTTGCCCTCGCCGTCTCGGTGTAGTCTTAATAAATGTCGTAAAGTTCTAGGCCAGGATATACAGCCTGCATGGATATTTATAGGCCACCATGACTCACGGATCCTGCTACAGTATACTGCGCTTCCATTTACAGCTGCAGTTTTGTGGGAGTGTTGGATTCCCAGAGGCCTCCTTTGAGAGACAGAGAGGGAAAAAAATAGATTAGGAGAAGGATGAGAGAAAAACCTCACTTGTGAGAACCCCCCTTTGGGTCTCCAGCCAGAGACTTGCCATTTTTAGTTTGTCTTAATTACCCAGCATTCTTTCTGCCAGTAGCACCTCCCTCTTCCCCTCCTCCGTACAGCTCTCCTCGCCTCCGCTCCTCGCGCCTCGGCCTCCTGTTACCGGAAGCTCTCACTTCCCTATGCAACCCCATCCCTCCAGCTATCACTTGACCCCTCCCTCCGCCTTCCTCCCACCCCTCCATCCTACCTCAGGGGGGGGTCACCATCTGCCCAGGCTGGGTTGCTCTCTGCTGGGCTTGCTCCTCCTCGAGGGAGCACTCGCTGGAGAAAGGACACAGAGGTTAATTAACCATAATGTCTACCTCGGGCACTCTGGAAATAAAGTTATCTCAGTGGTGTTGTAGTATGAAAACCTGGTAACTAGCATATTTTTTTATTAAATATGAATTTACTTTTTCCTTTGTGTGCTGAGGGTTCAGTAGCCTGGAACTCATGGAATCCATCCACGACCCACTGTATACAAGGACACACAGCGACAAAATGAATCATTCTTTTTTTATCCACTTTTTCTCCTCCTATTTTTCTTGTATTTTCCTCCCATCCCAAACTAGTCGTTATGCCAATTCCCCCCTCCCCTTCCTGGCCGTTGCACGCATTTGCCCCCTACTTGTCAGTCTAGGGAGCCCTGAAGTCTATCACATGCTTCCTCCGATACATAGGAGACAGCCAGCAGCCTCTTTTCACCTGGCAGCGAGGACTCTTATTGGGTGAATGTAACGCGTGGGAGGGTCACACTACCTCACCCAGATCCCTTCCTCGCTGTGCAGGCGCCCTGACTGACCTGTAGGAGTCGCTGTTTATTTTAAATCTGTTTTCATTTCAGTGCTTCCCTACAAAACCAAATCAAACTAAATATTGCTCAAGATATAACTAACAACAGAGTCACCCGTTGAGAGTCGCACAGAGACAGAAAGGAAACAGAAAGCTTAATGGAATGAATAATCGAATGAGATCTTGCTAGCGAAAATAATTATTTCAACTCTTTCAGAATAAGTAGATAAAAACAAGCCCAAAGAGTATCTAATTGATACGAATTAATAGATACTTATGAGGATATCTGTACTGTATGCGCTTAGGTATCATGTACTATATAAATACATGGTTCCCAAAGTTTTCAAGGCACGACCCCCGAAATAACGGTGTCAGAGAAGCTTTGAGGCTATTAACAGTTTCACTATTAATCAGGTTTTAATCTGTTTTGGACATCATCCATACATGCATTGCATTGATTAACCTTTGGTTTATACCAGTCATGTTCATCACCCTCTTTTTCATCATCAGATAACAGTGCTTGAACAGATAAATGCATTTTCTCAAATTCATTCATCAAAACGTCAAAGGCTTGCAATTGCTCATTCACTTTTCTCAAGTCACGTCCACGTCATCAAGTCCGTCAAACAGCGCATCTCCTCAGACATTTTAATCCCAGTTACAATATCACAATAACGTGTGACAGTGATACAATTCAACAATCCACAGATTCAGATTCCTCGTAATTCACATCCACAATCCACAAGTAAAGACGCTTCAATTTATGCTTGAATGAACCATAATCCGGCCACTCCAGTTAAGCAAATACATCCACAGCTGAATATGATTTATTATCAGCATTTTAGGTCTATTATTTTACATTTCAAAAGCCCCCTCTAGAAAAACGAAGCACAAAAACATAATTCAGAATGGTATAATGGGATCTCTGTGGAAGGGAGCTGGCATTTTTTTGCGAGGGAGTGGCCAGTTTATCCAGCTAACTTAACTAAACCTGCGCTGGAGCAGGTTAAAAAATGTTCGATCTGTTGCCATAGTGATTTAGACAAACCTGCTTTGTGGAACTGAAAAGCCTGACTTATGTCAAGTTATCCTGAAGATAACTTGACAGTCTTTGTTTGTTTACATTCTGAAAGTACCTGAAAGTAGTTCAGTTATCAAGAGGCTTCACACATTAAATTGATACAACGGTGTTGGTTCATTGCAAAATGATGGTACAGATCAAGAATACATACTGAATAATGAGACCATTATCGATATATATATATAGTATATCAATATTCCCTCAAATCAATAAATCTGTTGTCCGGGTTCAAACTCACACAATGTAACAATGGCAGTTAAGTTCTAACGCCACGTCTACAATTGAAGGAACATGCCAACATTATGGGCTTCTTGTCATTGAGTAAAACAAGAAGATAGATACCAATTTCCTTTCTGTACATTCATTAGAAAGCTATCCGGCTGCAAGCTATCCTAGCTTAGCACAAAAGAATGGAACCGGACCAGCTAGCCTAGCTGTTGGCCAAAAACACCTCTCCCAGAGTTTTAAGCTAGTCTAGTGGTCTGTACCCGCTTCCATTCATTTGTGCTAAGCTAGGCTAGTTTGCAGACTGATCTAATAAATGCACAGAGGAAACTGGTATCTACATATCTTCTTTTTATTTTGGCATGTTATTTTAAAGTAACAATGGTCCCTTATGAGTAATGCATGGTTGGGTTTTGCTTACTCATGTCCCTAATCCGTTGAGCTTTTTGGTTCATAGAGTCCATTTCAGTTCATCTGGGCATGATAAGGCAAGTTCTTCCAGCCTTGCCACGTGCAGCCAGTGGGCCTAGGCCCACATGTTGGGCCACTACAATTATAGAGTAAAGTCAGAAGAATGGAAGATACTGTATAGGAGGAGGGGGTTCTTGTGGCGTTTATACATTCCAAGGAAAATGTGGGGTCAAAGGTCATACCTATCATTGGTCAGTTTAATTAAGAGGCTGACTCCATTACAACGGTGGAATCTGACACCTCAGTGTAATTGGAGAATGACAATGGCAATGTCTCTTATCAGTATTACATGGGGAATGGGCCTCCTATTATACAATTTCGTTTTCATTTAAAAAAAGGTTTCCATAAAAACGAAAACGTCTCAAGATAATAAGTGCGTGCCACAAATTTACAAAATAAATGTCTTTCCTGTTTTAGACATCGCTCTTTCATTTTGAAAACCCCCGACTGGAAGTGTTGTCGTTGTTGTTTTCAATAACTTGTGTGGCCGGTTCTGTGCTTTTGAGCCGACGCTAGTTTTCAGAGACACACACCGCGGCGCAAGCAGCTACACGAGGAGGAGGAGGAAGAGCTGCTGATTTTAATCGGCAGGAGAGAGTGAACGCTCAAAGCTGTATATAATATAATAGCCCCGTGGTGCGGTCGGAGGCAGATCAAACGACCTGTGTTCTATTAAATTAATTGATTGATGTTTAACTTGTCCGTGTCCACTGTCCAGTCCTTTCGACTAGCAAACGTTGTCTGTATTTAACGTTACCTCAGGATACCACTGTAATTGTAGCAAAAGTTGTCTGTATTTAACGTTACCTCAGGATACCACTGTCTATTGTATTTAGTTGGTTAGCTATTTAGCTAATGTTGATAGCATAGCATAGCTTGCTGGCTACAGCTCAACACCATGCCATGGGGATACTATTTACTAAATTATGGAGGCTTTTTAATTGTCAAGGTAAGAGAGGATTTGTCATGATCAACTGAAGGGGTATGCTATGGAACAGTATGTGCTTGGCTACAACTTGGGTTTTCAGAAAATGGCCCACTATGTGATGCTAATCTCTAGCTAGTAACGTGTATTTCATCACAGTAGCCTCCCGGTGTTTAATAAACACTTCTAGCCAGGACATATAAGACATGTATCATGTTTCTTTTTTTTGTTGGCTGGGTTTGCGCATGCGGATTAAGGTGTCAATCTGTTGTCGACGGTGGTAGTACATTTAGCTGTAAAAGCCAGATCAAGCTCAATAGCTTCTGTAACACGAACGCAACTACTCTGTACATGCCATTGTTGTGATGTGGGAGTTTTCACACGCGGGGTAAGGGAGAGGTGGGCTATCGCGTCATCGGTTGAGGAGAAGACGCGTATCGCTTGTAAAGATGGTGATGCAAAGAGGCCATCTTCAGAATTGCGCACTCTGGAAGCCGGTCTCAGAAAGTAGCGTCTTCAGGCTGCCAGAACGCAGTTCCGTGTGGATGAAAGGTACATACGATCAAATACTTTGACTGATACTACCGAAATCGGTTTAGTCTGGACATGGCCTAAAACTCCAGGACAGTTGTTAGTTGGCCAACGTCTAGGCTACCTGCTACACATCCGCTTCCATTCATTGTGCTAAGCTAGGCTAGCTTGCAGCCAGATAGCTTTTATAGACAGCTTAAGACAAATACCCCATAATGTTGGCATGTTCCTTTAACAAATTAATCTCGTTAAATACCTTTAAATCCTAAATTAAATAATTAGAGGGAGATTTGTTAGGGTGTCACTGTTTTTAATTAAAGGTGCTATAGATAACATTCAGCCACTAGATGTCACATTAGAGCACCCGAATAAATGTATCCAATCAGGTGCATTCCACATGGGGAAATGGGAAGTAGGGAGGGGATACATGCACGCAACATGTAAACAACAACATTTAATGTTGGACCTGCCAAAATCTTTCTAAAAACTCTGTGGATGTATTCTTTTGAAAACAAATTATTACATAAAATGTAATCTATAGCACCTATAACCTGTCTACTCAGCTGAAGTGTGTTCCCCATGATTGTTTTTTTTGTTGATGTTTTTATCTCTTTTTGCATTTGTAACAATTTGTTTTTCCCACAGCACGCATTAACTACCACCATTGGCTATGTGCCAAATTGTGGTCACTCACTCACTCATAATCTGTGATGTTCTGTGGGACATTGCACTCTCGCATGGATGTCGCGATGTTGCCAGAGGCAGCTTCACAGCAGTGACAGACAGTTCTGATTTGTAGAGTCCAGTGAAAAATTAGTTTGTTTGAGACTTGTCCAGCGATCTCACAGTGTTAACGCCAGTGCCAGTGTAAAGGTCCTACCCACTTAGGAGACCAGAACTGTTCCATTTTCACCCCATTGGCGCTGCTTTGAATGCGTTATCTTTTCTTATCTACAATCTATATTTGGTTTAGCTTACATTTATAACCTCGGTTCTCTGAATACCACATGTAATTCATAATTCTTTATTCTATTCATTCTTCAGAGAGCTGTCTGAACAGATTTGCTTGTAAGACTTAACATGATAATTATACGGAGCTGTTGTTCAGCTAATTCACAAACTCACTACACAGCCAGTGTTAGCTGCCTCTCAACACAGGGAAACTGCTTTTTCCTCTTATCTAAATGCTTGCAGGGGGCATCACCTTGAACATGACACAAGAGACCAGAGGGGTTAATGAATGCTTTAAATACCAACAGACGCAAGGTTGGGGTGATATATGGCCTGCTAGGTTTAGCTTGGAAGTGTAACCAAACAATGTTCACATTCCACTCGCAGTGCCTACTCATAACATTAGCTGTGCTGTGGGTCTGGACAGTGTCTTGCTTGTTATTCATGCTGCTGCCTGTCTTGGCCAGGTATCACTTGGAAAATAGATTAAGGTTAAATGAATATATAAACAAGGAAGCACCAGGAGAGTAGGTTTAAATGGCCAAAGTGAAATTCATAGGTTGACTGAAATCCCATGTGATTGTATAGAGCATGTTCATTTTTAGACAGCTTCTCTACAGGACCTTGCTGGGACCAGGATTATTTTTTTAGTGAATTAAACAGAATGCTGGTCCCAGACAGCGGCCCAGTAGTTGTTTAGGCTACCATTCATTGTGTAACCTCCATCAGTAACCAAACCTACAGTATACGAACCTTGTATCAGTACTACTCTTTAGAAGTGTGATAAATATGGGCCCTGACTCTTCGAGGAATTTGAATTGCTTGCTTTGGATTTACAATTCTGTTAAACATTTGTACGAGTCCACAAGACCAGCTGTGGCTTGTCTCTTTGTGACACCAAAGATTAGAATCTTGCTTCTCTGGTTTCTAAGCTCTGGGAAAGCGTTATTCATATGGGCAAAGCATTGATCAAACTGTCTAAGATCGTAGGAACAAATTATGGGAAGTCTGCTTGAAATTCAGGTGTATCTTTTACTTTGACGACTGCATTAGGACTGCATTTTAAAAGATACCCTCACACTCGGATCTGCCCTGACACGTTTGTGTTGAATATTGCACATGAATATTGAGTAATTGACGATTCAAGAGCTTCATACATAAACCCAGGGGAAAAGAAAGTCTGGCTTGGAATAAAGAAATGATACTGTAGCATTGGAAATTAATTTAGGAGAAGTGGTTATACACATCAAGGACAGCAACAACTACATTACGATGTAGCAAAAGTAGCTCACTCACACAACTCGAATATTGAAATAGAAGGTTTTATTCAGAATGCAGTAGAACACTGAGGCATTTGTAGTCGCTCACTGAATGAGTTAAAACACTCTAATGGATGGCCTTCTAAATACAGAACCGTTTTTAGTTTGGCTCTTGCTCTCTTTTCAACAGTGACCTCAGAGTGAATCTGGGGTAAAGGCCAATCACTGAGCCAGCGTTTCTGATAATCTCATTGATCCTGTGTTTATCATCCGCAGTGATGCTAAATCTGGACAATTTCTATCCACTGACCCTTAATTATCGCAGGGAGGACCTCTTCCTTCTTCCTTTCCGAAATCAATAATTAACTCTTTGGTCTTGCCAACGTTCCATCTTAAAAATGCAGTATAGTTTGTACAGTTAATTTTCTGGTGTAAAAGTGTCTTCAGCAAGTAAGCAGTAGCAGAGTAGACGATTAGTTGGCAGTTAACCCTTTCACTACCACACTACAAAACGGGTAACCCTTTCATAAAATGATTAGAGTAGTGATGAAGCTTCCTACCCGCACTCACCTGGATGTAGCTATACTTAATCAACTCAACTGGCTCCCAGTGGAAAAACGGGTGATTCAAATTAAGTTGGGCCTTACCCATAAAATAATGTTCAATGGGGTCCCCTCATATTTGTAAAATTATTTTATGTGCTTTAGGGACACCCACTCATATGCAACCAGGGGCAGTTTAACTGACATTAAACTGTGCAAATTCAAGAGCTCAATGGGGGAAAATACCATTCGGTACTCAGCAGCCTGTGAGTGGAATAAACTGCCAGTGTCTATAAAAAGTATTGACTCAGAAAGAAATTTTAAACAAGCTATGAAGAAATGGCTTAGTCACTCAGGATAATGATACATGCAGGTGTGCTGTAGACTTTGTGTTTGTTTGTGTTATTGCATTTTTTTATTCATATTTACATATTTATAATGCTTGAACATTTTATTTGAACATCTTATTTGTGCATACTCGTCATCCCCCCCCCCCCTTTGAGGACCACAATGGAAATAAACCGCAAGGTTTTATTGTGTTTTAATCCTCGACGGTTTTAAATTACATTTGATGGCTGTACATGTTGTGTATCAGTATTGTATGTGATTTTAGATTGTCCAATAAATTCAATCAATCAATCACTGCGACAATACAGAAGGTTAACCCTTTGGTAGTGAAAGGGTTAAGGGTTAACCGTCTGTAGTGTGGTAGTGAAAGGGTTAAAACCGATCACCCTATTAGATGCTGTTGAGTAGCAGGCTCAGGTTCATCAGCCTGTCGCAGCTCTGCTCGCTGATGTAGAGCCGCTCCAGCTGTCTGCCTGAACGAGCTTCGCAGACATGCTTGATTAAAAACACGCGATAATGGCCCTATTGTAGGCTATGATTAGAAAGTAGATTCAGAAGCTCTGCAGTGGTTCCTCTGATGACAAACACAGAGGAATGGTTTGTGATGTTGAAGCATACAGTCATATAGTAAATTATCCAAATATCACTGTTTGCATGTGCTGTATGAGAGAGAAGTCAGTGTTTTCTGGTTCACTGAGCTGCCAAACAAAGAGTGTGGATGAGGATATTTCATAATTCCTCTCTGATGCTGCACCTTCAGGTTTCAGAATGCTCGCAGACAGGACATGGGAAATGATGGCACGGATATGTAGTTGTGTCCAGTGATTGTTTAAAAAAAAAAAAATTACACTATTTCCTAATTTATCGCTATAACTTTATAATTCATTGACCAATAATGAGAGATTCCTCTTAAAGTGAGAATTCGATTTTGTTGTTTATTTCTTCTTATTATTAATAGTTTTTACCTTTGCCACTAGCGGTTGCTGCAGCTGTCTCAGTACCCCTACTTCCCACGACACTGCTCTCCTCTCTCCTCCCCTCTTCTCTCCTCTAGTTCCCTCATCTTTCTGCTCCTTTCCTCATCTCCTCTCCCCTCCCATCTCCTCTCCTCTCCTCTCCTCTCCTCTCCTCTCCTCTCCTCTCCTCTCCTCTCCTCTCCTCTCCTCTCCTCTCCTCTCTTCTCCTCTCCTCTCCTCTCCTCTCCTCTCCTGTACTCTCCTGTACTCTCCTCTAGTTCCCTCATCTTTCTGCTCCTCTCCCTTCTCCCTTCCACCCCCACCTTCTCCTCTCCGTGTCTCCCCTCCTCGTCTCTGTTAATTTCTCTCTATTTATTCTCCTCTCCTCTATTCTCTCCTGCTCCCTTTCGATTCCATTCTCCTCTCCGCTCCTGTCTCCTCGTTCCAGTATCCTCTTCCCTTCCTCTCACCACCTCTGCCTGTTGGCCCGCCGCCACGCTCACCGCTGGCAGGTCATCTGTGACGGATGGCAGGCTCGCCCGCACCAAAGCCATAAGACACTGGCCAGAACAGAACAAGACAGGACACATACATTACCAGGCCTCCAGGCTCAGTGTAGTCTTTAACCTTTATTTTCCCAGGGTGCAGGCGGACCGACCGCGCACCTCCCTGCCTCTGTTTGAGCAGCTCCTCAGTCACAGTCCCCCTGCTGAAAGGCACGCCGTGACATTTTGAATTTCACTCTGCTATTTTTCTTATCCAGACACTTGTCACATTTTTGGGTAACTGAAATACTGATGTGGAAAGGTTGAGAAAATAACACGACTCTCAATTCTAAATGTCACCTTGCTCCCTGTGTGAACGCGGAGAGAGATTTGTGCAGCAGTGTTTCAACCTCGGGTCTGTTGCTTTCTAGCAGAGCGTCACAGTTCTGTCTATCAAAACCGGTGGTCTGTGTTATAGGGCTGGGCGATGTGGGGGAAATTGATAGCGATCGATCGAAACTGAACGTTGATTGATGTTCAGAGTGTGTTCATTACATATGGAGAGTCACATGTTAGATAATCTGGTCGAAGTTTGTCATGGTACATTCGTCGTGTTCGACCGCATGTTAATGGTACAGTGTGGTTCAGTATCGAACTGAAACTGTAGGTTTTCACTTGACAATCTCAAATATGTCACACATTTTGTGAGATATCTGACTTCGAAGACAATAAAATTGTGTATTATGATTCACGGTACCAAATAAGCCACAGTGCGATGACACAGGATAGACGATACACAATAAATATTGACATTTATACTACGGTCCCCAGAGAACCTCAGAGAGCTCCAGAGAGCCCTAGAGAGCCACAGAGAGCTCCAGAGAGCCATAGAGCAATAGCATCATATTCAATGTTGCATAGAAAAGGTGGTGTGGCTTTTTATAGAAATCATTGTGTGTCCTGAGTCTGTGATACAACTTACAGTACCCCCATTTGAGAAACATGATGCTGGAGGAAGGGTCACAAAGCGGAGCGGGGAGCGGAGCGGGCGGTTTTGACGTGAGCGACGGAGTGGGTTTTAAAATGGGTCTGGTGTGAGAAAATGAGTTCTCCTCCGCTCCAATCCACTCCGGGCCGCTCACAGTGGTTTAACACTGATGTAATATACATGTAGTACAATGCCAAAGCAACAGATGGCGATGTACAAACATGAAGGCCATTTTCAACCAATGAGAAGGGTGAACCGTCACTCACATCCTGTTAGAAAAAGTATATGACGCCATTGTTGTTGTCGTTAGCTTACATGCTAACGTTAATGGCAGCGACCATAGCATTGTGGCTAGGCTAGCTATCATCGCTTAGTAGAGCTATAAACAACGTTATTTAACATTGCAGAATGGGTACAATTACAATACGGCTCAATACAAACAATTGTTAAGGGGCCCAGGGGGTGTAGACTGTTGTAGTTTGGTCAAATCAAGCAAATTTACATCATGCTCCAAAGAAGAAGAAAAAAATCTGCCGAGCGATGTGGAGCGGGGACCGGGGAGCGCTCGATTCAAGGTGAGCGGTGAGCGACTTGGGGGCGGGGTCAACATGAGCGATTAGCGGAGCGGAACAAGCCGTCTAGAGCGAAGAGCGGATTTCTCACCCGCGCCGATCCGCTCACGGGCCCTGACACACACACACACACACACACACACACACACACACACACACACACACACACACACACACACACACACACACACACACACACACACACACACACACACACGTATACAGACAGACAGGGGGAAATATTATGTTTAATTTTACAGTGCAATCGACCCAAGCCAGACTAGGCCCAGCCTATCCCAGGTGCCTCTCCCCTAGCAGTAAACTCCAGAGCCCAAACCAACGCAGCCCCAACCAGCCTCAACCTGTCCCATTCCCCCAGCAATAGACCCCTAGAGCCCAACCCAGTCCCATTTCCCTCCCTATTCACCAGCTGTAATCCCATGATAAAAGCCCTAAAGCGCTGCACAGCCCCATCTTAACCAGTCTCAGCCTGTCCCATTGCTGGCTACACCAGCCTCTCCCAGCTGAGAACATTTCCCCCTTTGAGACGAGCAGTAAATGCGTCCCTCTGCAGGAAATTAATAAAATATGAGTCCCTCTGGATATGTGAGTAGGCTGCCTGCTTGCATGAGCATCTCTCTTTTCTCTCTCTCAAGGGATATGTGTGTGTGTGTGTGTGTGTGTGTGTGTGTGCTCAATGCTCATGCATGCACCTGTGTCTGTGTGACTTCATACCTATATTCACGTGGGTGTGGCGTTCATTTGTACAGTATACAGTGTGTTTGCATGCTTCTGTGTCTGGTGTGTATTGACTATCCAGTCACATCCTCTCATCCTGCTCATCATGTTCTAGCTGAGGTCATCTATGGCTGTGCTCCCCTCAGGTCAACACATTATCTAAATGATTTAATATCACAGCAGCTCCCCCGACCCTCCTCTGTCATTGTGGAGCAGGGAACAATGTAGGCGGAATACTGAATACTTACAAACTGGATTTTTCATTTCTCAACTAACACTGTTATTGCACTGGTAGGTGCAATGCATGGCATGGTTAGGCACATGGGGGAGTTGATGAATTATTACATCGAAATAGTGCTTCACACAAGATTGTATTTCCACAGTGGCGCTAAATATACATATTTCAATGCATTTCAAGGCTATAAATAAACCTTTAATGATGCTCCACCAAATGGTGCTCTTAAAAAAGAAAAAAAAGAAAACGGTCCTCGAAAGAGTGTCTGAAGGATCTTCCAGTCTTTCAGCTGGTAATTTATTTAATGACATGAACATAATTTTTACATTTTATTGCCTTAAATATGAGTTGAAGTAGAATGTTCATATCACTATAAATCACTTGTCGAATAAAGCTTCATTGCTTGTGTTAAGTACTGGGAAGACTTATGAGCCAAGAAGATAAGTAACCTATGTCCGTTGCTTTCACTTGGGCCGTCTCATCCCTTGGAGAATCTTTTCATAAAGAAAAGAAACAAACAAAAAAGAAGACAACATTAGTTCTGAAGACGAGGAGTGGAGGATGTTTTCATAGCGGCTCTGAGTGCATACAGTACAGAAAGAAGGACTGTATTGTGACCATGGCAATGTTACTTCTTCGTGCAAACCCGACCCTCCTAGTTGGTCAAGTCATTCTTTGAATTGACCCACCTCAAACCTCACCCTCTTTTCTTGATCCTCGAATCGTAACAAGCTTGAAGCAACAGTTGTGATTGGAGGGTCAAGAAAAGAGAGTGCTGGGTTTGAGATAGATCATTTGCCCTTCTGAGGTTTCTTCACACTTAGTTGTCCTATTCATGTTTTTGTGGGTGTTTTCCCTTATCTACATGAGGGTCATAGGTCAGGGGGTACTGTTCCATTCTAATGTGGGTTTGTGAAGACCATTGAGACATGTACTGTAACTGTGATAATGGCCTACACAAATAAACTTGACATGTATTGTGTCTACAAACATTATAAACCAGGATACTTTGTAAATACCCAAATTTCACATATAAGTATTGTCATACCACTGTGTGAGGTGAGGGCCCACGTTTATTTCCTGTCAGTTATTGTATTATCAACCACTGCGACAGGAAATACACTTGGGATGCATTCATGTTGTGTTGTCAAGTTATTAGAAAAGGTCTATATGAAATGATCCAATGATGATCCTGGTACATGAAGTGATATTATCACAATCACGATCTCAGAAACAACGTTTATTTATACTTGAACGGGTTTACACTTGGCTACTTGTTTGGTGCTAAATGTAAGGAGTGTGAGATCCGACTTGTTTTTCATATGTGTATATAATCTAAATATCTGTAGATGACAGCAGACATCTACTCTGACGGATCTATAGATCTTAAAAGAGGAGACAGCCAGTCTGTGTTTCCAAGTTAGACGGTGGGAGAGCCACAGAGCAGGTTGTGTGAGTGATAGAGCCAAGGTCATCGGCCGAGGTGTTAATATCAACAGAGATAGCATGCCGCTGGTAAGGGAAGATTTGGGTCAGAGGTGTCACCACTGTTGCTGTAGTAACAGTTAAGAGAGAGAGAAAAAGAGCCGTTGCTATGGCTAACAGCCGTTGCTAGGGAAATACACTCCATAGCTGGGGGTTCTTCTGGGTTTAGTCAGACTAGGACGCAAAGCTGACACGTAGGGACGTTGAGAGAGAGACAGCAGAGATCCCTTTTCACCCTCCGATAGCCGGAGGGTGGGGGAGGGGGAATGCCACGAGATCGCTAGCTTCGGCTAACAGGGAAGGCTTTTGGCTAACCACTAGGCCTCAACCATCTTCTAACTGATAGCAGGAGACTGGTAGAATTAAGGAATTCAATAGACCTTCAAAGACCTTTCTGAACTGTTTTCCATCTGGTACAGAGGCTATGTTTATGGAATAAACATCAACATCAAGGAAAGGTATCATGTTTCCAGTGTGTCGTTTTCTTCTGAGTCGGATGCATTACCTGGCAGAGAGAGGGTGCCAGCCAGTACGAGGAGTAAGGTATAAACAACACAATCGTCAGAACTCACTATGGTACTTATTACTATGAACATGTTACACTGGTACGTATTACAATGGACATGTTACATTGTTACTTATTACAATGGACATGGTACACTGGTACTTATTACAATAGACATGTTACACTGGTACTTATTACAATGGACATGTTACACTGGTACTTATTACAATGAACATGTTACATTGGTACTTATTACTATGAACATGTTACATTGGTACTTATTACTATGGACATGTTACACTGGTACTTAATACTATGAACATGTTACATTGGTACTTATTACTATGGACATGTTACACTGGTTCTCATCCACCACGTTCTCATTCACTCACCCATCGCCACACGTTGCAACCCTTGGAGTCAGGCACAGGGAAGAGCCAGCTCAATAAATATGCAGTATATTATAAATACCTCCAACAGAGTTGAAAGCCTATATTTATTTGACTGGTGAATTCAGTGGTGAATTATTTTTGTTTCCAGGCTCTGTGCTGCATTCTGGATAAAGCCAGTTGCTGTGTGTTTGTGTTGGTTTCAGTCAAGGACACAGTCCTGCCCCCAGGATTCTACTCCCATCCTCTCCCCAATAGATGCTCTACACACACACACACACACACACACACACACACACACACACACACACACACACACACACACACACACACACACACACACACACACACACACACACACACACACACACACACACACACACACACACACACACAGACAATTACATGCTCTACACACAGACACACACACACACACACACACACACACACAAATCCTTTCTCTACATACACACACGCACAGCGAAAGAGAGACACACACAAATACATGCTCTACACACAGACATACACACACACACATGCATGTATGTGCGTGCGCACACACATATACACACAGAGACCCCCCTCCATCCCATAAAGACACTCATGTACTGTATGCACACTGACATATGGATATATACTGCAAAACAACATAAACGTTTTCTAATCTAATCAGACATACTGTACATACGCACACACGTATACATAAGCACACATACATACACACTCACACAGACACACAAAGATACAGAGAGTAGAGTAGTGGTCCAGTGACCTGCAGCAGTCATAATGGATGCACACACACACACACACACACGCACACACACACACACACACGCACACGCACGCACACACACACACACACACACACACACACACACACACACAGCCATGTTTGCATGTGTTGCGAGACATTCCATAGACTTCCATTCATTCCCTAATCGCTTACCCAATGGGCCTCGGCTAATGTCCCCACAATGACAATTGTCTTAATTTTTTTCATAATATGTGGGGACATTTGCTCCCCACAATAGTAGAAAAACAAGGACACACACACACAGCCAGAGGGTGGAGTAGCGGTCCAGTGACTCGCAGTGGCCATAAGATATTCTCTGCTGTCCCTCATGGGCACTGAACCAGGCAGACAGGGATGTGGACCCAAGAGCAGGCAGGAGGCAGATGACCGGAGAAAACCAACCGGATGGGTGTTTAATGAAGGCAGGCAGGCAGAGCACAGGTAGAAATCAGGGAGTAGCTACTGAGAAGCAGACAGGCAAAGACTACTAACAGGTAGGGGTTGGTAATGATAAGGAAACACTAGGTAACACTGACTGACCAACAAGCACTGACTAACTGGGG